>NC_042494.1:29319925-29342733 GCF_005508785.2 Acyrthosiphon pisum
TGTATTAAGTAACTTCTTAGGTAACTGTCTAAGTAAAAAAAGTCAGAAAAAGTACATTTTTAATACTAAAATAAATATATTTTAGTCACCTTGTCAAACTATAACTTGCCCCGGGGTGGGGTAAATTGTTACAGCCCAGGGGCACATTGTTACAATACCAATATATTTTGAATTAAAATTATTAAAAAAAAAAAAATTAACAATGACAGTACCTATACTCTTCCAAGAAAGATGAAATATTTTTTGTGCATCATAAATGAGGCGATTGGTGGGTCGAGAACCATGTTATCACGCTAACACCGAGCAAGTGTCGAGTGACGCGACGCATGGGACGCGCCGGACAAAAATTGGTATTTTTATAACAATAACATATAATTAAACGGACTGTAACAACTTTCCCCGTGTGGTTTTTTTTTCTTAAACAAATAATTTTTTGTCAAATAAAAATTTACTATTGAATTATATTACTAGAATTTGGTGTAGTACTATATAATAAACAAATTTTGAGTATCGAAATAATCTTAGTTTCCATTGGGGTGGGTTGTAATTACAAAAGAAAATCATGAAAAAAATGTACTTTTGATATCAAAAAACAGAAAACTGAAGATTATTCTTGATACCGTTTATTTATACTGGATATTATTACAAAGCTTATGGGGGTAATGATAATATAATTTGTTTCTTGAGTTTCACAGTGTTACCATAATTAGTTATCAAGATATCCCCAATGTAACAACTTGCCCCTGTAACAACTAACTCCGCTCTCCCATTACTTTGACCCACATGACACTTAATGTACAGCAGATTGGTACTCAATTTTCCATTTTTTTTTAATTTGTAACATGTTCTACAAGTCCTACAAATTACAATTAAGCACACAGTATAGCTATAGCTACCACTCGTATTCTCAAAAAAAAAAAGCTTAATATCTATAATGTATTACATTTTAGATGTTCTATAATACCAGTATGGCGTTATAAAACTGTTCAAACAATGTTTCTAAGTTTTAATATTTCAAAAAAATATTTTCTAATAAGTAAATCCGATATATTTAAGATTCTGAGCGGAAAAAAAGAATGTATATTGTATTTACAATGATGTGTGTTTTTTTCTGTCTCTCATCAACATTTGGGGTAGTAAAAATGCTTCGATTTTTGACACCAGCGTCTTTTCTGATATAAAAGTGAAATTAGTTGGTACTTTTGTGAGGTGAAAACTAAAAATTCCCAGTAGTATTAAAAAGTGACAGTAAAAACAAAAAAAAAAAAATGAAAAAAGTGATAAGTTTTATGCAAACTAATCTTAGAAAAAGTCGATTTCATCTTTATGGTGTTACTCAAAAACTTATAAACGTAGACATTTAAAATTTTTACCAATACTAAATATTTAGATTAGTATTTTCCATATACTGTAATATTTTCAAAATATTTTGAATCTTTTTTGGTAATTATAGCACTGATGAATTTATTGAATTTTGTACATTTTTTAAAAATTATTCTCAATAAAAACTTTTTCACTTAGTAAAAAAGCCTGGAAAATTGCCAAAGTTCCTTATAAATTTCATTAATGGAAGTTCAAAAATATTAAAGATACATAGGCAAGCGATTATTTTATATGAATTTAAAATTAACATTTTGACAACATTACAAAATTTTTTTTATTTTTTATCGTGTAGAAATGCATAAAAGTTTTTTATTTCATAGCTAACATTAGAAGCTTTAATAGAAGATTCACCACACATTTTTCTATCTTAAACAAAAATGTTACTGGAAAGTAACATACATTTTTTATGAGCGTTTGAATTTAAAATATTTAAGATATTGGATTTTTACTGGTGAATTATTAAATTTTAATATTTTTTTGTAATTCAAAAAATCATAAACATAGACACTCGAAATGTTCGCCAAATGTTAATATGACCATTTTTCATATTACTGTACAATTTTCAAACTATTTAGACTTTTTTGAGGTATTTGAGCCTTGAGACATTTTGCAAATTATTTTTCAGTTAGAAATTCATAAAAGTTTTTCTTTTCATAGCTAACATTAGAAATGTTAATAGAAGATTTCCAACAAGTTTTTTTACCTCTCAAAAAAAAAGTTCACCCGAACGACAAGAAGAAGTTGGAAGCCATGGAAATGTGGATATGGAAAAGACTGTTGAAAATCAGTTGGACAGAAAGGAAAAGTAACGTAGATGTACTAAACCGAGTAGGGGAAAAAAGAATTCTATTAAACACCATAAAAGAAAAAAGTGGAAAAATGTTCGGTCACCTACTTAGACATAATTTGGTTATGACAAATATATTTGAAGGGCGAATAAATGGTTACAAAGGAAGAGGCAGACCAAGGAAGGCATATATAGAAGAAATGATAAAACAAGCTGACTGTCGTCGATATATAGACATGAAAAGACTGGCTTTTAATAGAGAAGAATGGCGAACCAGATTTGCAACGACAAGGCAAGGCCTTTAGTAGAGAAGAAGAAGACCCGAACGTTATGCTATTTATAGCCAATAGCCATGAGATATTTTTGATTTTAATTAATTTTTTTTTAACTATTAAATTGTATTATTTATACAAGGCAATGGTTAATCATTGAATTCAAATATAACACATCCATTACAATGAATTGCTTGACGAATACTGTACAGCGTACATCAGAGTGGTACCCACAGGTTATTTCCGATTTCAATAATATATCATATTGTTCACAGACGAAACATTAAATAAAAATAAAAAAATATGATAAATATAATCTTAATTATGCTATTCATTTCATTTTCCTACTGAAGTTTAAACGGATTTAATGAGATATAGTATATACAATTATTACTATAATTAAAATGTGGAAATATAATTAAAGGTAGAGATCACATATTTCAAGCATGATTGAATACATTGTTTAAAGAATTCTTAATACTTATGTAGGTAATCGACAATTCCAAATGTAAAAGAAATTTATCAGATAAAGATATTTAAATAATAATTTAAATTTTAAGCCTTAGGTAGTAATTATAAATTATAAATTTGAGGATTATTTTACGATAAATAGGTACTTTTCAACTTCAATAATCTAATTTACTAATACATACAATTGAGCATGGTATATATTTTATGAACAGTATTTTTCTGTAAAACGATAGTTTATCAGGATACAGACACAGTAAGAACATAACAACTGCCGAGAACAGTTGTAGTTGATAACCACTTGTTCAAATAATAATCGTCAAACAAACATGGACGAATAAACACTTTGGGAAATAATGATTACTTTGATGGTGGGTTCCTTGTAATGTATTTGATTAGAATTTCAAACCACCCACTCATACGTGGCTTCCAAATTAATATAATATATTATAGGTACTTGTGTGTTTTATTTGCTAAATACGAAATATTGATAACGATAACTGATTAGTGATAACTGATAACATTTGAAAAAAAATTTGTCAAATATATGTATTAAAGTATAGTAATGATAAACAAAAATATTTAAAGAATAGTACCTATACATTTACTAAAAATTACTTGCAACATTATAACTTTTTAAGAAAGTATTATAACAAAACATAAAATAATTTATTGTAATATGTACCCATTATTAAAATATATTACTTTTTATATTCTGAGCGGAGTAATGGTAGGTAGATAGGTACTGTGTGTTTGTACTGTTCCGATGAATGTAACGGAAGTAATTTATTAAGTTGGAACATTCAACACAAATAAAATTGTAGGACATGTTCCAAATTAAAAAAGTGGGTAATTGAGTAGCATTATGCTGTACATTAGGTGCCATGTGAGTCACTGTGATGTATTTGGTAAATTTGAATTCAATGATACACAATAACTGCATACGAAAAATGATTTTGATCGAAGACGGTCCATATATAGCCGTAAGTATTATAGCTATTCAACTCGGCGTTTGCGGTGCCAAAGATTTATTTTTATATGACTTTACAATGATGTGTATTATATTTTCTATTTTTCACCAACACTTGATGTAATAAAAATGCACTGATTTTCGACATGAGCATCTCCTCTGATAGGAAAGTGAATCTAGTTGGTGCATTCTGGAGGGCAACATTGAAAATTCCCAGTATATTTTGAAAGCGCCGGGAGTATAAAATAATTATCTTACCTTTAAATTTTATAAGAGGTTATTTCACTCTAATTTTAGAAATTATTATGATTAAAATCATTATTAGGAACGAACAATTTGCTATGTTGCGTGGGAGTCAGAGAGAAAACAAAAAGTGCGTTGACATCCTGTTAAGGGGCCTCACTATCAATTATTTTTTTGTCAAAAACTACTATTTCTAATTCCAACGATACGTATCGACAATTATCACAATTTTCATTCTAAAAAAATATTCGGATTTTCCGTAATATATACAATGGAACGATCGAGCCATATTTTTAATTTTTGTAATTTAAATTGCAATAATAATTGTAAAAAATTCAAATAAATCAGAATTTCAAACTTAAATATTTAATTAACTAAATACAATTTTAAAATTGTGCCTCGGTCGATCCCTCATACATGTTATGAAAAAAAATAATATTTTGTCAGAATGCAAAACGAAGTAATCGTTGCGACGTATTATTGGAATTAGAATCGTATGTTTGAGTGAAAAATAAACATTTTTTCATGATCACAATATTACATGTGCGTACGAGTGCGAGAGCCCTCCGTACCGCTAAAATCGACCCGCATGGATACCCACACACTAAAAATCATTTAAGACTAACACACAGATCTCGGGTGATGAAGACGAGATTAGAAATATTACCTAAATGATTCTCCTTAAATCAATGCCATAGCGACTAGCGAGGCCCCTTAATACTCAATAAAATATATTAGGTATATCAGTAAACATATTATGATTGTGTGAAATATCAAGAATTATCAAGTAGTACTGTAGTAGTATACATTTTATAAAAGAAATACACAGTACTTCAATTTAAAAACTAATTTATTTTATATAACACCTTAGTTTTTTAAACATAAAATAATTTCAATTAAAAATAATAATAAATTAATATTTTATATTAGGTATTTATATTAAAATAAAATATTTAATATATTATTTTGAATTCATTTTTATAATCCCTATTACTTATATGCAAGTGAAGCTGCGGTGAATAGTTACAATTTAAATATTATATTTATTTATACGATTTATTTATACGATTAATTCGTGGTTGCATGAAAAATTGATTAATTTAATTATTCAATATAAAATGACTTGAACCAATTATGGGTCACTAAATCATATTAAATGGACCATTAGTTCACTAATGACTATTGTTTCATTAGAAGTTTAATTAGATTCTTCATGCAATCTGGTAAAGACTTTTAAACTGTATTACCAGTCTTGTTAAGTATTCGAATACTTGTATTTAAATACTTTTTTTGTATTTTAAATACTTTTTGACCAATATATATTTAATACTCAAAAAATACTTTTTATTTGTATTTTTATTCTAGAATACTAAATACTTTTTTTTTTTCATTCTCGTGGTCTACTCCAAATTACAATCACTAATATTTTGGAATGCACTATTTTAAATTTTGTTTCTAAAATATTATTTTAAAATGGTCTAACTTCTGATCATTTATAAATAAGGTTTCTCACCAAAATACAAACAGATAACAGAATGACTGAACGCCGAAACCCCCGTCGGCTATCCTTACTCCCATATTATACCATGGCATACAAGACGCTGACCATTACTGGTTGGATTGGCATTTATCTTGAATCTTTAAATAGTCTTTCTTCTTATTTAATAAGGTAGTAGTTTATAATTTGGATAAAAGATTTTGGAATTAATGTTATGAACTTTTTTTTTTTTGTCATATTTATTTTCATTTGTTCAATCTGTATACAATATTTTTACAATAAGCACAATAGGTTCCATACATAGGAAGGTTTGGTTGCCTTGATTAAAGAAACTATACAATAAATAGTACTGCATGGCGTGGGTAGTAGTGGGTAATCGACTAGTCGTTAAATTGATTGAATTATTGATTATAATAAAATTATTCGTTTATTGGACTTAAAAAAAAGGTATTTGTGTGAGTATTTTGAATACTTTCAAAAGAAAGTATTTTAAATACAAATTACACCAAGTATTTAAATACGTATTCTGAATACATTTGAAAAGTATTCTTAACAAGACTGTGTATTACATAATTGTTAGTGACATTGTGAAATAATAATAAACATAAATTTAAACTATACAATTATAAATAGTTTGACAATATCTAGTTTTGCAGGCCTCAATACAATTATTTTCAAAAATAAATATATGTATAAGTATTTAAAAAATCTTTGGTCTTTAGAATTTAAAGAAGAAATATTAAATTATAATAATTTATATTTTGAAATCTTCTGAATGCACAACAGTAACCATACACCATTCCCATGGGTTTCTTCGCATTCTATCTATAATAATAAAAAAAAATATGTCTTGAACTTTGTTGCCACTTAAATTGACATCGAATTTCATGTAAACTTAAAATATATATAATATTAAAATAATATAGATGCTCAGCCGCTCAGACAGGGGGCGATCCTAAAGCTAATTTTTAGGGGTTAGCTGTTAAGACTTAGGTTATAATTAAAAAACTGCTCAATGCTCATTCGAATTCTAATTCTAATTCTAATAGGTTAATCCTATACGTTAACATTTTTAGATAAATTATCCTCTAAATGATTTACAGTAGAAAAGGGGGGTTATTATTTAAAAACAGAAGTTTTTATCTCCACGAGACTTTTTTTAATTAGTTGTACAAAATATCTCAAGAATTTGAAAATATGATGTATAACTGTGTAAGTAAATTAAAAAAATTCCAATTTCAAAACAAAAAATTAGATTTTGAATTACTACATTATTGAAGAAAAATGGGGTGAGCATGCTTGGTGAATCACCCTGTAAATTAAATAATAATAATATTATTATTTAATCATAATATTATGATCTCAATAACATGTTCAACGTGATTTTGACCAATCTGATTTAAAAATAAATATGTGGGTCAGTTGGGCCGTGATCTCGTTTATTTCAGTTAGATATTATACATTTTTTTCAGAATTATTTTAAGCAACGATAAGAATGCTGAAATTTTACAATTGAATTAGTGGTCATCCTATTGGCAGCGCACATAATTAGTATTATATATTAAACGACTGAAGTTGGTAAAGAAATTTGTTTATTATTCGGGAAAATTCCACTTAAAAACCTTTGTAACATTAATATCACGTACATTATGAATTATAACTTGACTAACCTGCAGGTATATAATAATCTTTATCTTCTTCATGCATTTCTAAATATTGAAAAAAATAATTTGTGTATACATTTGAGTACCGTTGTTAAAATATGTTTAAACAAATATGATAAAAATAAAATTAGGTACTTAATTATGATAATTATTTAACAAAAATGTTATGTTCTTTAGTTTTTTCTTATATATATATATGATAATTAGGTACTAGATATAGAGAATTTACGAACAATAATTGTGGTTAATTGGTAAAAATGGTAAAAAGCAGTAATTATCGGTGTAAAACCCTTTTCCCAAGATAAGAAAAATTAAAAACGGTTTAAGAAATATTTATTTGAAATATAATCACATAAGAAAATCATGAATGGTATAAATGATCAGTAACAGTTAAGAGTTAACCATACATCAATTTATATATAATATAAATGGTGAAATGTTTTAGCTCTTGTTTTTTATACTGATTTCTATACAGTTTTAGCAGTTGTATATTTATATATTTATATATAGCCACCAAAAATTTATATCATGATTAATTAATCATAAATCATAATAAATAACAATCAATTTAAGGGGTCACTTAACAATTTGAGTGATAAAAAAAATTTTTAGTATACACGGTATATTTTTTTACAAGTGAATTAATTTTACCTTGTAAATTTACCACACATTTCTAAGTTCATAATATTGTTGTATAAGTACAACTAAATTATATATTGCCAACAAATAAAGTACATACGTGTTAAAAATATTAGTTTTTCCAAATGTGAACAGTATTTAGGTACAAATTCTGAAACGCATCAATATAATAGTAGTTATTTGTTATTCTTATTAATAAAAACACACATATTTAAGCTTCTGAGTAGGGAGTGCGGGGTGAAAATTGATAATGCAATGATGGAAGTTAGGTAACGTGACAGAACTATAATTGTGGTCGACTCCCAAGATTCGGTAACGGTCTTCTGCGTTGACACCAATCAGCCAAAAATGTTCAAAAGCGAGTTATAAGTATTTTAAGATGTACAAACAATTTACAATTTTAAAATACTCATACCTCGTTTTAAAATTCAAATTTAAAAAAATATATTATAAGATGCCCTAGATAATAATCTTACCTTTAAATTGTATAAGAGGTTAACTCTAAATTTTAAACTAACGGAGTTAAACGTGATCTACTAAGCGTAAAATTTGGTATGTTACGCATTTGTAAGATGTAGACAACAAAATGTTTGTGTAGCGTTCTCTTAATTCAAAAATTTGCTTTAAATATAGCTAATTGAAGATGAGAAAAAAACTTATTACAATAATTCCCGATATAGGATATAATATTGATATCGAAAATTTGTCACGATATCGATATTGTTGCCCGTCACTAAATTCTATATTATATATATGTGTGTACGCGCATTCTTCAGCGGATAGTGCCTCTTATAGTTTATACAATTATTTAAGAAAATATGGTTTTTCGTCGGCTATACGGTAAAATGGCTTATCCGATGGTCATCGATATGAATCTAGCAACAGTCACGCGTGACTAAAGAAACTATATTGCTTATTTAATAATAGAAGCTTTCAATTCTGTCTACAGTTCTCCCAAGACGGTAATTTAAGTTATTTCACACCAAGGCTTATATTTATATAAAATAGTTTTATATATATTATATACATTGTTTTTATATGTAATAGCAATTCACGACACTATCCACGTTTGAGACATTTAAAGGTGTCTGGTAATTGTAACTTCAACATTTTTACCAATGAGTTAAAATGGGTAATAGAAACATTGATATAAAATGATAAATTCTTAAAAATATTTGAGGAACATCAAATAAAATATAACAAAAAGTGTTGAGTAAACATTGTACGTTTAAAATCGATAAAAAAATATATTACTTAAATACATTTGATAAGTCGTGGAATTGTTGTTTTTTATTTTCAAATCTCATATTTTATAATGACTTAATCCTATATGTTATCGTTAAGGTTTAAATATGCATGGTTTTTTTGACAATATTAAAAATATTATGCTTGGAAATGATTTAAATAGAAAAAAAGTTTAATCTTGAATTTAAAAATGTAAAAGTAATAAAATATGCTATAATTATTAATTTAATATTAAAATAGGTACATTTTGAAAAATTAAAAACGTACTTTAATAAGTATTTCAAACTAATCGTAGATATATAAATTAAAATCTATAAACAAATGTATTTGAACATAATAACACAAAAATTTGCTGCATTTAATGTAGGAGTGATCACTTTAAATTAAAGCGTCCATTTTGTATAGTATGCCACCAACGATTTGCATGAATATAATTAATACAATAATGATAACATCAAACAATTTAAAAATAATGTTACTACCGTCTGTTTGTAGATGTAAATGATATTTTTAAGTCACGAATTGTCTTGTCTTGTTTTTATATTTATTTGACGTACATTGTAATTAATTAAAATGAAACTTAATATTCTGGAGTGTAACCGAAAAAGAATGCATACTAAGTGAAGTTAAACGTGTTAAATTTTGTTGAATATTTAATAAAAAGTCTTGAAACAGTATCGCTGTACATATTTTATTTAATTCTAGTGTACTTTAATCGTCGGTGTAAAATTATTAGTACCTACCTACTATTGTTGAAGGCAGAGTAGCAACATATATATGACTAAAAAAAATTGTTTTCTCCACACATTTTTATGGAATTCCGTATAGTAATGTGAATAATGGAATGCAAGTATATAAGGTAGTGCGTTGAGTTTATGATGATTATGTGACATAAGAATATAAGATGTGGTTGTTATCGTCTCGACGAGGAGCGTTTATATCAATCGAAAATGTATGTTTAGGTTAGATAATATTATTATTTTCGTAGACCTCTAAAGTTGAATACCACAGATCATTAAAGGACGAGACAATTGATCATAAATTAAGATTTTGCTTTCTAGTGAGATTAGTTTGTGGAATCTGTGATTTGACGATTTTTTTTAAAAATTGAAGTGAGTGCCCAGAGACAATCGAAATCTCTTAAGATTGGTCTAGAATACCTAGGTATTTTACTAAGTAGCCTAGGTTATAGAGATTATTTTAATAACTGAACGAAGGATGAAAATAATGTGAGTCAATGTTTTTTCATTGATTTTTCTTTTCCACCATTCTTGTTATTTTTATTAGGTGGTTTTTAATGTGATTTTTGCATATACCTCAGGTTTATATTATTACTACGGAAGCAGTTATCTTCATGTTATCAACAAAATTACTAAACTAATGATGTTGGAATATGCCAGCGGTATATACTATATTATAATGTATTTTATAATGTAAGAGCAATAAGACTGCATTGAAGAAAGCCTGATTTCATTGAACGGATACTGCATACAATCGTATAAACTATAAAGAGTAAGAAAGGATTAAAGAATGTGGTTATGTTAAGTAGGTAAAAAGAGAAATCTGTTTATTAGTCGACAAAAATTGATTTTCGATATTTTTTTGGCCTGTTCTAACTAAATTGATAATTTTAGTATACCGAAAAATGTCTCAGGAACAACGTACGTGACATATGACTGAAAATACGAGGCTATACACGGCGTATTCCGCTGTGTATAGCCCCGGCCAAAAACGGTCTCCTATGGTCAACATAGGTATGCTACATGTGTGTATGTCAATTTATTCATATGCGTATATGAGGATACTAAATACTAATTAAATAGGTCACATACATATTATTATGAGGTCAAACTTTATTTTTACGAATTACGAGTTTTGATGTGAATTACATTTTATATGTCACATATACTCATATTGTCTTTAATATAACACACTGGCTAATTAATGTACCTAAGTAATATCTCCATACATATTACGTAGGCATAAGCATAATATAGATACAAACTAAAACTTACCTGACTGGTAAAATCTAGTTTTTTCATCCATAACTAGAATGTAAATAAAATGACGTATTATTATGATGTATTAATAAATATATAAGTACATTTCACTTTTATTGGAATTTTAGTAATAAATTTGTCATCTAAAATTGTACGTTATTATTCTATAAATATTGTTATAGCTTGATCTTAAAGATGAATTTTTCTTTTCACCTTTGGTATGTATCGAAAAATCTATGATGAATCAAAATGCTACTTGTTTGAGGAATGCTAACTAATAACACCATGGATAAAATGTTAATGTGATTTAAAAGTCTTAGGTTTTATTTCTACAGTCAATATTTTTTATTTCATAATGTGTATATTTATAAGTTTGTTTATAGAAATATCCATTACAGGTTGAATGTAATATAATTATATATATACATTATATACATTATACAGGAAAAAACACTTACTTAAAATTTTTTCTAAAAATTAAAAATGTTGTAGCATAGATAATACGATAAAAGTTACAAATAATTATAAGTGCCAGTGGTTATTTGTTCTTTGTTCATAACATTTCTGTTATATAATTTCATCACTATCGTAATTTCTATTTTTTATTAAATTATTTAACAAACTATATTATCCTAAAATAATATATTTATATTATCAACTTCTCAATTTTGACAGAAGTTTAGAATTACATTTGGCAATTATATAGTATACGTTAATATGATTCATAATATTTTATTTTATTAATTAAGGCACAGCGATTTAAAAATATAAGTACTCTCTATTATCACTAATAATTTTAACACTCACCCATATCTTTTTGAAAAATAAAATAGAATAATATATATACAATATACAATTATGTGCATTAAAATGTTGTTAGATGTTTCAAATTACCAACAAGGTAATATTATGAGCTATAACATTGGCGGTAAAACGATTTTAACATAGGGGTGGGATGATTTTTAACATGCACTATTTAATCATTACAAATATAATTTATGGTTGTAACATTATAAGTATAGAAAAAAAATCATGGGGGAGGGAATCTATCCCCCAACGTTTGGCCACCACTAAGCTATACATCAACGCTATAATAGGGCTTTATGAGATGGATACACTATAGTACTATACACTTACCGAATAAGTATTCTATAAAATATAAATAATTTAGTATTATTAGAATTTTCTTAATTCTGTAGGTTGTCAAAAACTAATTTTTGCAAAATATCTTATACAATTATTCTTATAAGCCAGTGCTAACGAGCTATAGAATATTGTGTAAGTTCATGGTATAAATAGCTTAAAATGAATCTGAATGTTTTGATCATTACATTGTGGATGATGAACAATTTATTATATACGTAATATAGTACTAATATAAGGTAATATAAGGTACTTAATTATGAAAATGTTCAACAAATTTTTTAATTACAATTTACAATATATAATAACTAATATCGGTTTTTTTTTTAGTTTAAATATCACAGTATATAATTTATTATTACATTGAAATATTTAATTCTAAACACGTTTTAAAATATGTGATCTTGAAAAGTTTTAACTAATTTTAACTAATTTTTTTTTTTGTAGCACCTTATGCGTATAAAATTTTTCTTTCTGAATTACAACGAAAAAAAATTAATTTGGTCGAAAGTTGTTAGTTAGTTATTCCTAAATATTTAAAAGTAGGTAATGGAAATTTACTATTTTTCACAAAGTACCTTTCAACAAGAACAAACTGTCTAATAGAAACTATATATAGCTTTTTTTTTATTTTTTATTTATTTTAAAAATTATATTTACAATCTATACAAGGTATAATGAGTAAGTGTGGTGACATAAGAACATTAGACATAAATAACATTAATAAGAAGGCTCCCAGCAGTGCCACTGACCAGAAATTAGAACCATATACCTAAAATTTTTAATTTTAACCTTGTTTTTAGAGTCTAATTATTTTAAACTGAATTCCAATTGGTAAATTGAAAAGATGATTTCCAAAAATATTAAAATTCGATTATAAAACATTTCTAAACAGTTCAGTATGAATTTAGATTTGATTACTTAAAACACTCCTTATTATAATAATTTTCACATAAAATACTTACGAAGGTATTTACCTGTAAAATTAAAATTATTTTTGTATAAACATTCGAAACGTAAAAACTCCCTAAAATATTCAATCAAAAACAAATACTTACCAGGTTCTTCGTTATCTACAAAATGATAAAATCGTGTATTAAATAGGTACATAAGTCAGATAATATTAATAATAATTATTAATGATGTGCGTGAAGTTAGAAAACCATATTATCGTTATTCATTGATTTGATAACTATACAAGCGTCTTCTTTTACAAATATAATTGTTATTTTTTGAGCAAGAATTTAATTTCATATTTATTTTTTACTATTTAATTATATAAGTCGTTATCATTTAAATAAAAAAATCTCAATACATCATACATGTATTCAATTTCAAAAAAATAATAATTTATATAAAAAAATCTGATTACAAAATATTAAATATAAATAAATTATCGTCACAAATGGTATGCCACAACAAACCATAATAATTTCAAATAAGTTATGGAGTATCCTCCATTGAATTTCCACATTCAAAAGTGTGTTTAAACTAAGTAATCAGTTTTAATGCATTTGTTATAGCAATTATAAGTACATCTTAAACTGTAATATTTACAGAATCCAAATCAATTTTTAATAACCATTGTACTGAAATTTGTTGTACATTAATGTAATACTGCTGTACTAAAAATATAAATAAATATTTTTTCAATCACTGTATGCTACATTGATACTTAACCATCTATACAACTTTTTGATTAGATTTACTTCAATCATAACGTATTTCTAATTTATATAATGATAATATTAATACAAATAAAAATACTTACCACATTTTTTAACTACAATTTATTGTAAGCATAATTTTATATTTTATTATTTTATTATTATGCGTTTTTAAGTGTTATAGGTTATTTCTGTATTAACTCCAATACTATCACATATTATATTCCAATAGTTTGTTTTAGGATTGTATGCAATTTCCTGTTTATTATATATTATATTAGTCGCTTATGAATTTATTTTAAGTATCCTACGACATAGATAGGATTAGAATAAAAAGTTTTCGCAATTCGCTGGTGCCTGGGGTATTTAACATTTTTAGTCGTTTACATGGTTTAATAATACAAATAATATAACTGTAAAAAAAATGTATTCATTACTGGCAAATGATAACTCTAACAATCCCTCTACTAACCAGCCAACATATGAACCAACCATCCCTGCAAACGTATATATGCCCAAGTCACCCATGCTGAGACAAATCACACCACATATCCCTCTTCCACAGTAAATGTTAGTTTGGCAAGCCTCATATTAAAGACTTTAAATTACTAACTAACCCTTCAAATAGACCTTCTAATTCAATTCAACTCTCTCAAGACAATACAAAATAACTCGTTCACTACTGTGGCTCGTCTCTTTCAATCCTAACGACTTAAAAAAATCATGTTATAGATAACTGATCAGCCATTTCATAGGCAAGTCGCAAGTGTCACTAATAGGCACCTAGGTTACTTCTTATACAGAATATCCATGTATAACTATTTTTATATCACTTATATAAATAACATGTACCTACTTATATTTGAGTAAAACAGTGGCAATGTTAAAAAAAAGAACAACGATACTTTCTGTATATGTATTGTACTTCACAGGTAATATTATGATATATTAAAATTTAAAATACTCTTACTCCTTAGTTTGTGTGTATTTGATAATAATATTCATAAACAATTCGTACCTATTAGTTAGAGTGGAAACTGTATGTATGGGTTCAAACGCCCCCCTCCAATAATATTAATTAAAAATATTTTTATAACACCCCCCCCTCCCGAAATTTTTATATACGCCACTGTATATAATATGTAAGTACTAAAATTAAATTAGGTAATCATTTCTTGACTACTCAAGTTCAATAATTAAAATTAATTCTTAAGAATAAAATATGGTTGAATCTTTTTAATTTATAAAAGTTTATCAAAACAATCACTCATTTTCCCTCCTATATAAGCCATTACCTTATTTTCTCTAAAATACCATCGAGGTTAAAATACATTATTATTCACGAACAACTACATTAGCAATGACACTATTTTAATATACCTACTCATATTTATAATTGACTTTTAAAATGTTAACTGCATTGAAATTTCTTTATAAATATATATTTTTAACATTTCAATCAGTCAGCTCTTGGCTAACCTCACTCATTTCTAAACGTATTGCAATTTATACTTACTTAGAAATTCCTCTATACAAAAAAAAGTTGTAAACATACTATTTTTAATAATTGAATCTATATACAGACTATATTGTGTACAATTTTAATTTAATTTATTTTGACATACAAATGTCAACTACTTATATTATATTTCTAATAACTTTATTCTTATATAAACTAAAATTGAATTTATTCTTCATTTTACAGAATATTATATACCTAATATACTAATTAAAATATATACTTATAGGCAAATATTCTTTTTTATATAGGTAATTTATATTCTACATTTATTTGGTTTATTACTAGGTATATAATATTATCATTCATACGACAGTTATGTAGATAAATAGCCTATCCAAGACGCCGTGTGATCATATTGTATTTTAATATGACGTCAATAACAAGTATTATGCGATATCGTAAAATGTATCCAACATCAGTTACAAAAAGAAAAGAAAATTCACATAAAACTTGAGATGAAAATAATTTAGCGCTTTATTATATAAGAACAATAAAGGTATTAAAGAATAATAAATAATAATGCAACGCATGATCTCCTCTGTTATATCTTAAATAACAATAATATGACATTTTGTACAATGATCGTGATTAAGTCTCAATATTAAATCAACGGTATTTTTAAAACTTTGAATTATAATATAAATAATAATTTTAATATTGTGTTCTATAAACTAAACCGATTATGGAATCCGATTTCAATAAGGAATTAAATGTCTATATTTTAAAATAATAAAATTAGACATATTAGTGCAGTACGAAATTTTATGAGTTTTAAACGTTGCTTATAAGTTATTTTACTTTACATTATGGAATAATCATGGTTATAAGTTACAGCTAATAATAATATAAAAAAAACTTACTGATTTTTATTCCTATAGGGTTTTAATTGTATTAAAGGTTATATAGATTAATATTTTATTTTTATTTTTATAAAAACAATATTTTGTACATGTACCTAGGTTAGGTATTCTATGTCATAAGTCACGATATTTCTATCGACTATTACTCGATCTTCAAACAAATGATTATAAATCAGATTTAAATGAGCCTGCACAATTAATTGTATAATTTTTAAACGCAATCAGTTTAATAACTGTACAGCCCAAATTTCTAAAAACTCTTTTATACTTGTATAATAACATGGACGGAAAATCATTGCAAAATCCTGAGTGTTTTTGGAACAATATTATCCCTTGAAGTTGGTCTATCATAAAATCAAACTAAAATAAGATAATAAAATGTCCTATAAAAAAATCCCAATCTAGTACTTATATTCAAATTAATCAACGTAATAGAAACTAAAAATTTGATTAAAAGGTGCCACACAATCAAAAAACGAAACAAGGTTAAATTACTAATATATATTACTTGACACTTTTTAAATTGAAACAAATACGAATAAACTTACCAATAAATTCACCTACACAATGTATATAATGTGAAACAATAACAGCATATTAATATAAATGTGTATTTTTTTTTAATGTTTATAAAATCATGTATATTGTACGTGGTGCATTGGTTGTACACTCTTAAACCTAAAACTACCATTGTATTTTAACATTAAATAATTTAGGATGTTTTTACTTTTTATATATTTTCAAATCTAATATTTATTAAAATAAACTATTGGCTATGAATCTTACATTATTTAAGTAACACGCCACACTCTCAATTAGATACTCATTCCTCCCTATAAGCAATTAATAACTAATAAGACTGAAAAACTTACCAATATAACTATCTACACAATTAAAATAAAGCTTTAGTAATATATAAATTCCGAAATTTTTTATAGGTTTATAAAATATTTATTAATTTTTATTTTACATAAAGTCATAAACATAATATGTATCTCGTTTATTTTATTTGGACATATTATTATGTTTGACTGATTCGTGTATAGATCATTTTTATACGCCCAAACAGTTACACAATAGGCACTAAACAATGACTAATGCCAAAAACTATCAAATAGAAATACTTACTCATAAATGACACTACAACATTTAAATAATATAGTAAATATTAATTAATAAAAGTTACCAGCATTAAGGTTTCACAAAACAATGTTGACGTGGTATTTAGCCATAACTCCAAATGTAACGATTGTTTTTTTTAATTTCTCAATATACTATTTAATATTGTTAAAATAAATTTTTACTATGTAAACAAATCAATATGGAAAAACTTTTAATGTATAATATACAAAACATTGAGTCTAGACCGCAGATACGAATAAAGTCTTCCAAAGACCCAAACATGCGCATGTATTACATCTCCAAAATGGCAATCAATTTTTTTAAATACATATTATAATGAATGATGATAAATAAAAAAAACACCTACAAATTGGGTTTTGGTTGTTTTTTTAGTAGCTTAAACCTTTTACAATATTTAAATATTTCCTGTGCATTTTATAGCTATACAATATCGTATAATATTATAATAAATTCCGTAGTTCGTACCTGTAGAAATGAAATAAATAGGTACGGGGAATTCTCAGAAAACTGGATCATATAAAATAACTCTCATAGAAGAAAATATTTTTACCAATTTATAATTTTTTTTTTTATTCAAAACAAAACTACATATAATGACAATAAGAGACCAATTGTTGAATATCTCATGAGTTGAAATTAATGTCCGTAATATGGTGTCCATTCGTACATCATACATTAACATAATCTAACGTAACCATTTTTGTAAAACGCCTCAAGAGGACGATTCACCTGCATATGTTGTCTACGAGTACGCGTCTTAGTACGCGTCTTACAAGCGCGTAACATAACAAATTTAATTGTATGCTCAGCAAAACACGTGTAACTCCGTTAGTTTAAAAATTAAAGTGAATTTACCTCTTATAAAATTTAAAGGTAAGATTATTATCTAAGCAATGTCATGGGCTTTTTATTACATATATACAATCCGATATATCGTATGATGCGCATAGCTAATGAACAACCGTCATTTCTTATTTAACCAAATCTTATTATTATAATTTTTATTTTTATTGTTCTATTAAATTAGATATTTTTTCTATTTAAATGAAATCGTATACTTAATGTACTTATGTGATATAATTGGGTTCGGCCCGTAATATTTGAAATAAATAAATAAAATAAATATTAATTTTAAAGCAAGTTATGAGTATTTTAAGATGTACAAACAATTTACAATTGAAAGGTGAAAATCCAAAACGTGGTATTGCCAAAATTTCGAAAATCGAGTTAAACATCGATTTTTATGGAAAAAAATGTGAGGAATTAGATTTTACAGTCAGAATGAAATTATATCGATTACTTTTGTGAATAAAATCGATTTTAAAATTGATGTTCAATACATAACGTGATATTGCCACATTTAATGTCAATGCAAAACGTGGTATTACAAGTTCAAGTCAAAACGTATTATTGCCCATGCCATTTGTATTGGGGCATACTTGTTATCATTGCAAAACGTGGTATTGCCAATATTATATTTTTCTTCAAAACGTGGTATTGCCTGGTATTTTAGGTCTTTGGAGGGCTATATTTTATTTTGTTTTAGGGTGTCTTGTTTAGGTACTACTAATAAATCATACAAATACTTACCAGCCGTGTTCCCTACAACGTGTAAAAATGTAATACATCAAATCAATAATTTTTACATTTTTAATTTAATTTTTGTCATAAGACAAATCACATGCTGTTATATAAAACAAATCAATGTATATATACTATATAGCATGTATATAATAATTTCAACTAAAAATACTTACGAATATATTTTCCTACAAAATTAATATAATTTAGCATAATAAATTATGAATTATGTGTAGAAGTATAATAAAACATTCATGACCTCATTACTATCATGTTATATAATTAGAAAATTGCCATTATTTAAATTACCATTTTCCGACGGTTCAAAAAACGTTTTTACAATCAGATTTTATAAAACATATTATGTACCTATGCTTATTTAAAGCATATTTATTTAACTATAACTTTTCTACAATCATAGGTCGTTTGATGGAATTAATGTGGTGAAAAAATTGTATTCACTTTACTGCAATTACAATTCAGTAAGATTGTAAGAACAGTTTCATTCAAAAGAACTAAAAATAAATATAATTAATTTAAAAACAAAAAATAACATAATACATTACAATTTACAGTGATAATGTTTTACTATTTAGTATTTAAATATCTAGTAGGTAGAGTTATAACACATTTTTAAAATCGAATGTTATTAGAAATTAATATTAATGAATAGGTATACCAAAAAAATACTAAATTTCAAGATGAAGTGTTATAATTAAACTCGAAATACAAACGTTTGAATTTAAAATCCATATTAAAGTAATTTACATTCACAATGTGTTGAAGTAAAGTCAACAGTTAAAATTATTTTTGAATAACAAACTTTTTTTTATTTTAAAAACTGCTAACAAAAACTAAGTATTTTATCTAATCTGAGACTTTCATCATAGTAAACTACAGCGGCGTTATCGGGATTTTTAATGGAGGAAGATAGAAAATTAGATTGCAAACTATACTTTAAACCTGTCCAACCACAATAAAAAATATTTTATACATTAAATATTATTTTTAATGTAGGTACCACGAATTCAAAAAAAAAAATTAACTTTAGTAAATAAAATGTATAAAATTACGTACATTTTGTTTGATTTTTGAGACATGATATATGTAGAACTTTTTCGAGATCAATAATACCATTAAAACCAGAGGCGCATTTAAGGGGGCCCCGGGTGCCAAATTTAAGAGGCGGGAAATGTTAGAGTGAATTGACCTCTTATAAAATTTAGAAGTAAGAATTAAGAATAGTATCTAATGAAGTAGTGAACCTCATACGGATCTTAAATTCTGAGAGGAGCGATGGATGTAATGAATGTATTGATTTTACAATGAGATGTGTTTTTTTATGTGCCTGCCATAGGGGTTTGGGGCAGTAAAATTGCTTCGATTTTCTTCAACAGTACCTTGTTTGATGGGAAAGTGAATGTAGTTGGTGCAAAAGCGCCGGGAAAAAGGAATAATCGTAGACACTTGAGATTTATATCATATGTTTATTTTATCAACTCCTATACTTGATAAAATTATCAAAATATTTTGATTTTTTTTCAGCTTTTTTTGAGCATGCGCCACTGATTAAAACCGTTAGAAAATGACATTAAATCAACAAAAATAAAAATAAGTCACATCAAAAAATTTACTCCTTAGGTACTTGTTTTCAGTACTAACTACTAAATTGTGTTTCTATAAGATAGAAGTTTTCAGTATTTTCATGCATGAAAATATTCTATAAGTAGTCAACATAGATACTGGTTACTCGGTTACTGTTATATTATTTTAAATAATTGGTAAACCGTATTGGGAAAAAATGAATTATAACATAAACTCTAAATAAATGTAAAGCATGTACTTATGCAGATATTTCGCACTGTACCAAATATTCGATGAAACACATACTATGAATTATGATATTACAAATTAATAAATTATACAACTTTTTTTTAGCTTAAATTTTAACACTTTAATTTAATTGTATAACCATAGGTAACTCATAAGTGGCATACTGACATGTTAAACTTATCAGAATAATCCTGCATGAAAATTAACATTTGTCAACTATCGATTTCAAATTCAGACTATAAGTATGATTTTTTATTAAAACAAGAAACAACTGACCACATAATAATAACAAAAAAAATGTCAAAAGTAAAAAACTTACCGAAAAAATCTCCTAAAAATAAAAATACAATTTTAATATTTAGAAAAAATAGAACCTCTATATTATTCATTAATCACAACTTGAATAATTTAAGATCTTTAAAGACATACATACCGATGACTGTACCTACAAGATTAAAGAAATAAATCCAATATAAAATAAATAATTTTATTTATTAAATTGTATTGAAAGTTTCTACGTACAATTAAAACTATTACCAATCACTGAGGTAATATAGGTATGTATAATAAGTAGGTAATAATATACTTTTTAAATATATAATTTATATATATAACAGGAATTTATCATAGGTAGATTTTCTAGCATTAGAAATGCTATTGTTTACTGTTGTAAATATTTTATTTTATTGTCGTACCAATATGAATTACAATCAGCTAGAAGTCCATTCTAATTCTCGATTTTTCCATACTATTTTTAAGTACGCGTTTATTTTATATTTAACAATTAGAAAAACTTACCAATGTATTCGTCTACAAAATTAAAATTATTTGATACAAAATATTAATATTGTTGTATTATATTCAAGTTTTATTCATAACTTTGACTTGGTATCAAAGTTCAAACGATTATTCAAAGACCGTACTTTCGTGTTAAATAAATGCGTATTGTTTGTTTGTACAATTCTTTTATTAATCGATTACATTATTACAAACTTACGATTAATCGATAGATTCCCCACCCATAGAATATCCATCACTGACATTATATTGACAGTTATTTTTATAACTTATTATTAGATACCTACAATATAACTATACGCATCAACGCATCACTAAAGAAATTAAGTTATTACGTAATTCAGCACTATTATGATATAATTTGTTTTTATATTCCCAATAAGCTATATAGCAATAAAATATACCTAACCAATAATGATAAAAACACTTACTAATATATTCACCTATATAATTATATTGAAACAATGTGATAAATTAATAATTGGACATGTGTATTTAAGTCTTAACAATAGGTTTCACATCCTTAACACACTTATATTTAAGTAGGTAAATAGATGTAACTATTACAGTGAAAAAAACTTACTGATATACTTTTCTACATTTTTTTTTAAAAAAAAGGTAGTATTTTATACTGATTATTATTATGTATATTATAATATATTAATATGTCTTACAAATAATTTTCATTTCACGTATAACGATTTCTATTATTTATTATTATTTTATAATTCACATAGTCATTCATTAGTAGACCCACCTATCCTAATCAAATAGCCAATAAGATATATTTTAACCTTTAGTGATGAGTAGTATCAGAACACGTAGTACCACAAGCGGAGTAATTGTTTTCCGTTCCAATAATATATTTGATAAAATGTTTACAATTTTAATAATTGTATTAATTACTAAATGTTTATTATTATATTAGAAATAAAAAAATATTTTTTTCTTAAACTTTTTATTGAAGTTTAATAATTACTATAGATTGCTCACTTATAACCACAGATTAATATACTGGATACGCAACGAACCTGTGATAAGTGAAGCACTGACCTTCTCACGGTGCGGCTAGACTACTAGCGCTTTATAGGA
>NC_042494.1:29342783-29347072 GCF_005508785.2 Acyrthosiphon pisum
AAAGCGCTAGTTGTCATGGCAAACAATGAGAAGCGGGCGGACTCAAAAAAACAGCATCGATGAGATGCATCGTTGCGTATCCAATATATTAATCCGTGCAGTGGTGTATATAGGGGGTGGGCCTAGTGGGCTGCAGCCCCCCTCCGAAATTATGGTATTTTTAAATAGAACAACAATATATTTTATTAGGTACTATAAATTATTATAAGTTATAATATTTCATAACCTGTTGAAAAATAACGAATACGAATATATTTATAGAAACTGTTAAATATATACCTAGTGATAGATCACTTGCTAGTTACTATCTACTATAGCCCACCCCAAAAATTATTTCTATATACACCACTGAATCCGTGCTTATAACATAGACATAATAGAATTATTATATCTATGGCTTATAACCTGGCCGCCTAGTCAGTTCTGGATAATAGCACCAGGATCGCTAGTAGATAATCTAAGACCGTGGCGTAGAGTATTTTGTACCATAGTGCACAATCTATAGTATTTATAATCATTGGCAGTACGTAATAATTAATTTGTTTTTAATTTTTTATGCAGCCTCCAACTCTGGAGCAATTTCAAAAATTCCATCTCAACGAAATTCAAACCGTTCAAAACAATATACTACGATCCATCACCAATGCCCTTCATTATATTTCTAATTTTACTTTCCTCTCTGACGTAAAAATCAAAACTATTCATGAAGAAGCTAAAACATATTATAGGTAAACGATTTTTCAACTAACTTCTCATCCCAACCCATTTATCCGACCTATAACCACTCGCTCGATTCCTGGAAACTTTCGACGGCATCTAAAAAGAAATTGGTGCAAAGGCCAAAGATCTTCTTAATGATTAACGATAATAACCAATGATCAAAACAGAAAGAAAAATTAAGTTAATAATAAATTTAATATATTAATATATATAAGCAAAAAGAAATGTGATGACTGGATGGTTTCTTCCCTCACCCATCAATGTATTAATTGCTCGTAGCACACACTCTTATTATGTCCTTGCAGGCATAGATTATATATTTTTTATAAAACAATTAAAAAAAAAATGTTTTATGCGATATAAAAAAAAATTATATTTTGACATTTTTAACATTTTTGTGATTGTGTGATAATAATTACTAAAAAATATCATTACTCAATGGAGTATGGAAAATTAAGAAAAAAAATGTATAACAAATAAAAACTATACTTGGGTAAATAATTACCCCACGTGCGTCACCAAAGGTTAATACATTCATATGTGATGTAGGTATGTATAATGTATGTTCTATTATTTAATTTGTTTGGTATACATTAAATTCTCATTATTCTGTATTATATGGTATGTATCGACCTGTCAATAATAATAGTTAATATATTTTAATCCTAGGTATTTTGTAGAATATAACATAACATGGCTATTGATCGAAGTGGGTGGATACCTATTATTTAAGTGAATGTATAGGTATACATAATATGCCTATAGATAATATAAGTATTCATTATATAAGCTACTAAACTAATTAACCACTTACCAATTTTTTGTCCTACAACATTTTGATAATGTAAAATTATATATTGATATTTTAATAATTAAATTCATTCTTGTATGAGCTATAATCACTGTTACATTTAAAATTATTGACTTTATATTTGTTATTTTATTTTCTGGTGGTCTTTTTATACTTGAAAAATTATGTAAATTATGTAAATATCAGATATTATAATATATTGTTTATTAAGCAACAAGTATGTCAACTTGTCGTCCAAAAGTTTGACTACATTGGATAATTTTTGAATACTTTTGTAGTTTTGTATAACTGGGTTATGAATACAACTACAAACCCATCCCTAAAATAAGAAAATAAAAACACTTACCAAAAAGAACGACTACAAAATTTAAATAATTGTATGATATAATATTTGAATACCTAGGCAATCTTGTGAACCCAAGTGTTATTTATGATATTTTATTACACGAGGTTTCAGTTTATATAAGTTTATAACCCATTAGCACATGCACAATCATATTATATTTAGTACCTAATCCTGAATCCACTAAAATTACTCAATTAATTAACTATTAAATTAAGTTTTCTACAATTTCATATTATAACAAATTTTTAATACAAATTTATATTTTTACATAATAGTATAATATTAAAATATTTTTTTTGTATTTGTAATCTTGGCTCTTATATAAACTTTTTTGATCAGGCCTATTATATTTTTGAACTAATAAATGTACATCGACGTTTGGGTCAGCATATTGAATTTATAAAGTGTTGTCAAAAGTAATTGTAGCAATTCAAATTTAATAAAAATATTACCAGCATAATAATATGATACTATAATAGTATTGAATTACGATAAGTGTTTGAATGTATTGAAAGTCTATCGCTATTAAGTGTTTTCACCAAAGTATAAATGCTATACTGAAAAAATAGTTTTGATATCAATTCAGAAATTTTTTAAACGCTGGACCTTTGAGCTTCGACTGAAACACTTACAATTAATTAACTTAACTCCTTACAAATATACAATTGAAACATAAAACTTACAAACAATATAATCTAAAATATTAAAATAAAATATTATAAAATATTAATAATTAGTAATGTATCTTATATTATAAGTTGTATTGATAACTTTGGCATGGATTCATAACTCCGACAGTATCTATTGTTTTTTTATATTATTTGGTATCATTAATTTGAACTTTGGTACAATTAATTACAGTTAAATTACAATTTTAACACATTATATTCATAGACCTGATACATTTTAAACAAAAGGTACTTATATAGAACATCGATTAGTGATTTAATATTGTTATTTATGTTTGTGTATTTATAAAAAAAATAGCAAAGCAAATAAAAACAAATTTAAGAAAATAGGTTTTTAATTCAAATTAGGATTCACTTTTGTCTCGTACGACTCTTCTACTCCATCAACGTCTTACCAAGGGTCAATCCACACATTACGGGAAGAACTACCTCCTCAATGTAGTAATATAATTTATTTAATATTACTACGTAGTTTCTAAATACCACGACAAATATTTTCTGTTGCGTAACAACCACAAGGTTATATAACTACGCAAGGCCACGGTCATCGTTTCGTGCGGCGACCTTTGGACCTCAGATAACAACAAACCTGCGATATGCCAAAGCCAACGGTACCCCCAATTAAGATAGTGAAAAATAAAATTGTTACTAGTAACAATGAAAATCAAAATAAACGTTCCCTCTCGTCATCGTCCTCCTCACCATCACAATCACCACCTATCGTAACTTCTAAGAAAACTAAACTTTTCTTCACGCCAAACCGGTTCGCACCACTCTCCACGGATGACAACGATACCACCGCCGATAATAATGCCGAAATCGATGCTCAATCAGCGACCTCAAATCAGGGGCAACAGAATACCACCGATGTTGCACCTAAGATCATTTTACCTCCACCCATATTCATCAAAGGCGTCCATGACTACCTTGGACTACGCAACCACCTAACAAAAGTCTCTGCCCCTGACAGTTTCTCGTGCAAATCAACCACTACTCACCTCAAAATCCAAGCTGATACTCCAAACAGCTACAGAAATATAATCCATTACCTAAAAGAAACCAACGCACAATATCACACATATCAGCCACAATCTGACAAGCCCCTAAGGGTAGTTATCAGAAACCTCCATCCCTCTACTCCGGAGGCTGACATCGCATCCGCAATAGAAGAAATTGGCCACACTGTCAGAAATGTCACTAATGTCAGACACCAACAAACTAAAACACCTCTACCTCTTTTTTTTGTCGACTTAGATCCAAACGATAGTGATAGCGATATTTTCTCCATAACCTCTCTTTTGCACACGAAAATCAAAATTGAAGAACCATACAAAAAACGACAAATACCTCAATGCCAAAACTGCCAATCTTATGGCCACACCCGCACCTACTGCGCTCACAACCCTATGTGTGTCAAATGTGGAGAAAAACACCTTTCATCATCGTGCACAAAATCTCCAGATCTACCAGCAAAATGCGGCCTCTGTCAAGGCGCGCATCCAGCCAACTACAAAGGATGCACAATATATCAAACAATTTCCCGGAAACACAACAACAACACCTCAAGCAAGATAGCCCAGCAGTCACCGCCTCCTAATCTCAACGTCAACACCAATCCTGAATATCAACAGCAACAACCAGGCTCTGAAAACACACCCAGGTCACGTACGTATGCAAATGTAACTGAGGGTCACCAGTCCGCAAACTCTAATACCTCCACTAA
>NC_042494.1:29347172-29360040 GCF_005508785.2 Acyrthosiphon pisum
TTTGGTCATAACATTCCATATTTCCATGTCATGGTATATATACCTACTTACTGATATATGTGCGGCATTTGAAAATTATATGGAAAACAAAATATATAAAAAATCGATAAATGTGATACATTTACCCTACAGGAGAATGGTAATTAATTGTATATAGGTAGTAGAAATTAAAGCAATTTAAATAAATAATTATGGTTTAACTTATAAACTTAATAATATTCGCGTAGTGAACGCAACCATAATTATTCAACCATTATAATTCGCATAAATGAAAAGGCTACATTTGAGTAGGATATACTGGTTTATTTTTAAGTGGTTTACCCAACCTGGTCGTTTGTTAGTTCCTACTAATTTAATGTAGGTATTTATTTATTATGTATTGAATAATGCTCATGCGATTGATTAAATTTACTTTAATTTTTGATATGTTTCTTCCGATTATACATTTACTATTGGTAATATACACAAACCTAATGGATTGTGTACGATTGGTTAAGGAATATTTTATACCTAAAATCTTGAAGGAGTTCAAAATTATTTCTCCCGAGTTTAATCATTAAAAATGTAATGCTAAGAGGACGTTACACCGACATCTGTTTATCTCCACCTAAAAATGCGTGAGTAAAGCGTAACATAGAACATTTTGCGCTCAGCAGATCACGTTTAACTCTGTTCATTTAAAAATTTAAGTGAATTTATCTCATATAAAATTTAAAGGTAAGATTGCTATCTAGGGGCTGGGGCATATCATAGGCTTCTTGTTATATTTTAATTTTAAAGTAATTTCTGAGTATTTTAAAAGTGTAAATTGTTTGTATATCTTAGAGTACTCATAACTTGCTTTAAAATTGAAATATAACAAAAAGCCTATACGATGCCCTAAATAATAATCTAATCTTTAAATTGTATAAGAGGTAAATTCACTTTAATTGTTAAGCTAACAGAGTTAAACGTGATCTGCTGAGCGTAAAATTTGGTATTTTACGCACTTGTAAGACGGAGCAACAAATGTCCATATAATGCCACCTTAAACGTCCACGGAATTCTAGCCGATTATGATGGTATATTATTATATTTAAATTTAGAACCAGAAAATAAAAGGATAAATTAATTTCCATCATGTATTTTTACAAAAATAATTAAACAACTATAGATTCCCTTTATTTGTTGGGATGATTAAATTTTCAAATTAATTCTAAATATGCTAGAAATCAAGGCAGTTTTTTTTTAATAGTGTTTCTAACACTTATTTACGATCGTCACTTTAAAATATACTGAAGGAAGAAAAAAATACTATGGAAGTTAATTTCGTTATATTTAAAGAAAGTGAATATGTGCTAGCTATAGATTTTATTGTTATATAAAAAATAACATTTAAGGTATATTATAATAAATATATAAAGATAATTTTGTTTATGAAGTTTTTTTCCGTCAATAAAGAAATAATAATAATAAATATGTATGAAATTGTTAGGTTTTTCGTTTCAGTATAAGCTGAGGCATAAAATGTGCGGGTAAAAACACCACACTGTACTTACACCTAATTTTTAAATTCATAAATAAATAAAATGCAAAAAGTTATAATTATTAATTTAACCACGTAAAGGCATCGACGCCACGAGAACACCTCAGCGCGGTGGCCTTTGCCATCACAAAACTTAACCCTCGCCACCCACTCCCACAATACTTGACCTGCCTTTGGCGCTAGGCAACATACGACGGAGGGAAAATGGGTTTTAATCGGATAACCACTGCGGTAAATAATATTCTGCTGTCGTCGTTCCAAACAAAACACCGCGAAATCATAACCTTATAACTTCAACCACACCGATATAGGTAGGTGCACGTACTGTATTATATAATAGCGGTAGGTAGGTGCGTTAGGTTAGGGTTTTATCAAATATTAATACACTCCGATGTATTACAATATCGCCGAGGTCATTTAACGTGTAACAGTTGTAGTATTCGTCGTAAATATTTAACGCGTAAAAAGGGTACGGTGTACTCTCATAGTATCATATATTCCTGTGCCCGTTCACTTCTTGTCATATATTTTATATTCACCCACCATAGGAACGTAAGTGTACGCGCAATGTGTGGCACATTTATTTTAATATAATAATCACTCGCGGATGCTAAATCGATACTCTGTAGCCTACAGACTGTAGGGACGCGTATATTTTCGTAGATACGGTGAGAAATGCGTAGAGTTGTCTGTGCACAGTAATTTATCCGATGGATATTTGTTGAGTGGTAAAATATAATATGCAGCCATTAAACATATTAGTCGCAGCTACGACGAAATTTAACAATTCAAATTACACATTATTATACTAAGCAAATTACAATAATGATTTTTATTATTACTAGGCACTAATGTAATATCTCATATTGTAAACGTATCTATATGACTGTACTTAGTTATACTATGACTATACTTACACTTACAATAATATTATACCCAATGAGGTAAAATATTTGTTTGTATGTAAGGCGGAATCTCTGTAACCCAAACTGAATCAAAAAAAAATCTTTCACCCACATACTACAATATAGTAATTTAAGTAAAAATATGAAAATTAAAATGAATTTATCTTTATTTGCTTGTGACGCTAGCAGACACACTCACAGGCTCAAACAAAATACTAAATTAAGTAAAACCAAAAACACCATCTTCGGCTGATACCTCATGGCAAAGGAAGAAAAACTTAAGTGAAACCCTTGTGGAACCAAACTCTCAGTCGACCACATTATAATATTACAGAATGACTCCAATACGTAGACGAATTCAGCAGCCTCATTATGTCCTACACCTGAGATGCAGCACTCGGACCTGACGCGAACATCACCACACAAATTTTTAAGTTCTTAAAGAAATCTGAATTCTATTACCTATTTTAACAAAAATAATTTAATAATATATTTTCTTCACTTGCTACCCAGCAGGAAAACATTACTATACATTACAGTATTCTTATATATTAATTCGCTGAGAAATTATTTTTGATTTATTTCCACCAATAGGATTTATCGGTTTATCAAGTCATTCAATTTCCATACAAGGTCAGTCGAGCATTAACAATTCATATTCAATTCATTTTGAAAATCTCTTTGCTAGGTAATAAATTATTTTTACGAGCACTTCAACTTTTTTTAAAACTCCTATTAACCGAATGGTTTTTCGAATTCGATGATTTATCTCATTGCTTTCAGACGTATATTATAATATTAATAAAACACTGGATCGCATCCAGCCATCCAAGTGAACGAAATAACAGGTCGAGTGCAGACTACGGCGGAATGTTCGATATTCTGTCCACTTCAGCCTCTTCGTTCGTATTGTCCTTTGTAATATTATTTTTTGTATTAGTGGATTTGTATATAGTTCTTAAATTTTGTATTTCTTCAAATCTATTATGAAATATAATATTGGAGAACAACATTTTTCATATCTATTATTTTTGATCGGTCTACTGTTTGACAATCTAGACAATGCATATTATAATGCCATCTTTGTTTCGGATGATGTAATATTATCATCATACCGTAAACCATGCTGTTACACCGTTGTTATATACATCAACTGTTAAAATGTTTGGCGAAAAGAATCGGCCGGTGAATCAAAGGAGACAATATAATAATATATATAAAATCAATAAGCAATGAAGCGATGAACAATAGGATCGAGTCGTAATTACGGGTATCATCTATATAATATAAAACACACACACATTTACTATCTGGAGAAAGTGCACCGTGGAATATTATTATATTAGGTATATTATATGTACCTAATGATATATATATATTTATAGTTAATTTCCACTCAGACTGTCGTGAAAAAGACATCGTCATTGTCACAATGGTTAAATGAGGATTCTGAGGAAAATACGTAAATACTATATTATTATTGTTGTATCCCAGGCAGAAATTTTTTCTTTAATAATATTATTATAACATTATAATAACGAATAATATTTATAGTATAACGTTATTATAATACTACCTATTATAATATTATCACTACAAAATTCTGGGACAAATGCGGAAATTAACTTAAGTGCTTTTCTAACGAAATATCTTTTTGTAGCTTAAATATAGGTAGATATAGGTACCTACATTAGATTCATTCTGCATTGTCAGGTGGTCCGATAGAAAATGTACTGCGTACGCGGAAGTCAAGTTAGCAGTCGCTATAGGTTTTTGCGTTACGCCCCAATGGGGCTATGATAATAAATGATAATAAAAATACTACGATCAGTGGCGTCATTTGGTGGTTGGCAAGGTGGGCATTTTCCCCAGTCTGATTTTAAAAGCAGACCAATTGGCCGGTGCCCGGTGGGTTTAAATTCACCATTATTATATATTATATTAGCGTAAAACATGCCTATAAATATTTATAGGAAAATATTATATTGTGTAGGTAATAGGTACTATGAATTTATTTTCACAATGATAAATTTGAATTTACTAATTAACAGTTAGAATTTATTTATATTTAGACGCATGTGTGGACGACGGACGTTCATGCGATTTGGTGTGCATGTTCTATGTACTTGTTTTATGAAAGAAAAGGAACATAATATAATATTGATATATGCTTGCGAGTGGTTGTTTTATTAATCACCCATTTGGGCTGGTCAAAATTCTCTCCCTCTATTAAAAACTGAAATGACGCCACTGGGCCCTTACGTGAATATTTAGTAGATATTTGCACGTTTAAACACGTTGGCTACCAGACCTACTTTCAAAGAACTCGTTTCATGCACCGTCAAAGACAAGAATGTCTATCACCAGTTTCGTAAAAATAATAGGTGTAGGCGGTGCACAGCACTGGTGCCCGCAGGGGCAAAGGGCCCTTAGCCTAAGGCTTAGCGGATAGACGTCAATTTTTTTTTTTTTTTAATTTGATTCATAATAATTTTGTTATTATCTTGTATTTACTTTCATATTACGAAATCTAAAAGCCTGGTCCGTCTAGTTGGTACTTTTGGGGGTCAAAAGTAAAAATTTCCCAGTAGTTTTCAAAAGTGACGTGAAAAACAAAAGAAAAATTAAGGAAAAACGGGAATTTTTACGCAGTCTGTTTTCGAGAAAATCGATTTTAGTTTTTGGTGCAACTCTAAAACAAATGACTGTAGGTACATTAAATTTTGACAAAATGTTTATATTAGCATTTTCTATACACCATAACAGTTTTCAAATATTTTGACCTGTTTTGAGCTGTTTCAATAAAATTTTATCTGTTGGTTAAAAAAGCTTGAAAATTTAATATAAGGCATTAAGGCTATACTACTATTATGTTACAATGACACTTGAAAAATATTAAAAATCCTTAGTCACTGTTTTTGTTTATAAGCATTTAAAGTTCAATTCTTTCAAAATAAGGAAAAATCATGAAAATTAGCATGATATATGATAATTATTGAGTTGAGAATTCATAAAAAAATTTTCTTTTTAAATCTAAGATTTGAAAATGTAATACAGGATTCATCATAAGTTTGTCTACCTTTTTCAAAAAAAAAATGTCTACAAGAAAGTCAAATTAAATTTTTATGAGTATTTGAAGTTCATATTTTTACATTATTGGATATTCACTTGATTTCTCGTGTAACGATTTTCTTATTTTATTGTAATTTTAATTAAAAAATGAACGACTGTAGATACTTGAAAATTTCACTGAATGGTTTATATTAGCATTCTCTATACACGATAAAATTGAAAATAATGTGACCCTTTTTTAGCTGTTTACGGATATTGTCAGTTTTCAATTATTTAGTTTTTTTTTCTATAAATATCAATACAGTTTTATTTGTTGGGTAAAAAAGCGTGAAAATTTAATGCAAGGCTCCTGATATATTGTTACAATATCAGTTGAAAAATATTAAAAATACATAGGCACAATTTTTTTTTATAGGCATTTGAAGTTCGAATTTTGACAAAATTTATCAAATTTAAAATGTAATAATTACTTTGTAGTTAAAAATTTATAAAATGTTCAACTTTTATAGCTAAGGATTGAAAATTTAAAACAATAGGTTCCACGTAAATAGGTTATATATAAATTACTTTAGGCATCTTAATATCATCATAGTAGGGTGACTGACCGTTTTCGCTCAGAATCGTTTTTCTTATACAATGATATTATATCATTGAATCCAAATTTAACACCATCCATTACAGTGATCCACCTGTAACCTGCTGTACAGCAGAGCGACATCCACTTATCCACTTTTTTATTTCTGGTGTTACATAAAAACTAAAATTGTTATTTTTATATTTTATTGTAAATAAATTCAATTCATCCGCAAATACTATCCTATCTAAGGAGTAAAATTCCCATGGTGTGAAGTCATTCCGACTTTTTTATGTATCTCAAGAAAGAGGGGCCCATATACATTTGTTTGCACCTGGGTCTTTGACTCTCTAGTTACGGCACTGTCTATTATGTACTTTGTTAGCTTAGATATACCTATAAAAGCAATTTTAAATATTATTATTTTTTTTGTGTATCAACTACCAAGTCGGTATACCGACTATATAATAATATATTATTGAAACTAAAAATTGTACAAGAGAATACATGGTACAAATTATTATTTTAATAAAACGTAGGTCACGATTCCCTAATAATAATTGCTTAATGAAATCACCATAGAGAACACCGGTGTTTTTCCTGGTAACTATACCTAAAGTTGATATATTTAATTAATGTATTATACTTTAAATATCACTATGGTGACTCTGGATTTCTTTTAATTCTAGGTGATCTACCAATATCTACTAAATAGTTATTACGTTTAGTAAACAATCCACTGATAGTAATTAATATAATGCCACGTATTGTTCGATGTTCTCTGCAAACAATAGTAATGTACTAGCTAATATGATATCAATTTTATGGTCCCTCCAATTTTTATTATTGCATATATTGTTATAATATTGATAAAAAAGATATTTAAAAGCTCGCGCATGGGTATATTGTAGGTACTTCATGTACATGCAACACAATATATAATATTCATAGTGGGTATCCGCAGTCTTAGGATTTGCGTTTAAACGACGTTTACCTAACCCTGCATGCGGCTACATTATGTCGATCACGGTGGCGAATCGGAATGATTAAATACTGTCAAAGATTTAATTATTTTTAGTTATGGTATAATTTTGGTGGATCGAACACAGAGTTCGTTCATAATAATATATTAAAATATATGAATCTCGTACATACTACCAAGTCCCTACCTCATTTGTTATGTGGCTGGCGTTGGTAGAAAATATATTAATATCGAATAATACAATATGGTATCTATAGGCTATAGCCGATTCGTTGCTGGTCAACATCTGTTTATATTACTTGTATTAGGTATATTAAACCGGGTGATCTATTTAACGTAAGACACTAAACATTTGCTATTAACGGTTTTTTAAACATTTTTTTAGATAATTTTAAGCAGGTACCTAGTTAAAAACAAAATAAAATAAAAAGATATTTTACTATTTATTATCATATTTATTAATCATTTAAAAATTATTAATGACAAAATGCATTTTTAATTTCTTATTCGAAAACTGAATACTTTTTGGAGTAGGTACTTCAATACTTACATAAAATTAAATTTTAGTATATAACTAGTATGGTACCTATATCAGTTATAACTTTATAAGTACTTATTTAAAGTTTAGGTAAGTGGCGTGGAGTGCAGACACAGGAATACACCGCTAAAAGTTCGTTCATACTAATCCACACATCTAAACATTAAATAAGTTATAACTATTAAACTAATTGTTCAACATTTGATTTTTATAGATCGAAATACTGAGAATAATTTTTTGCATGGGAATATGAACGTGTATATTTTGTCATTCAAAAGAGCTTAAAACTCCAAAAATTAATACGATTAAGAATAGCATAAAAACATGGCTGTTTTTCAAAAGTGTTCTTATATAACGACTTTAAATAATGTAAAACAAATGTTTTCTGAATTAATATGTGTCTCATATTATATAAAATAGTTTACCCCGTATATTATGCTCTATAATACATGAGTCCAACCGTATGGTTTCTTTCGTATAAACGTCGAACTATAATGGTTTAGGAATTGCAAGGGATCGAAGGATGGCTTCGCAATGTATATTATATAATATGCTATAATATATAGATGAACACGCGTATTGATTATATTATGTACAGTGTGTTTTCTCTCCAGTAAACGTTTTCTTATTCCTATTAAATATATGATGGATAAATTTGTTTTTTATTAGTCACCTGTTGCATAATATGCGTTTGTCCGTCGATAACGAATGTTGATTGAATTTAGTCAATAATTTCAGATAATTCAAAATTGGAAAAGACTCCGTGTCATTTTTTAGAAACATTGCTAAGAATAAACCATAGATTTGATTTTAGTTAGGTATGGTAAAATTGTTTCAGATTGTAAATATTTTGTGTGTTTTTTATTACACAAATATAAGAAACTTTAAGGAATTTATATGAAAATAAATTATGGTAATTTATGGCCTTCATTAATTATTAAATTGTTCAATAAATTGCAGAGTTTTGTCCCAAACAGTTTTTAATTATTTCTTATGGTTAGTATTAGGTAGGTACATTAATAATACATTATGCAATTTATACTATGCTATAAAGTATAAATAAATATTACTACCCTATTACTAAGGCTCCGCTGTCCGTCCGTCCATCCGTCCGTCTGTCACCAGGTTACATGAACCATGAAAGTTAGAAAGTTGAAATTTTCACGGATTATGTATTTCTGTTGCCGCTATAACAAAAAATACTAAAAATCCTAGAATATATAATATAAGCAGTGTTGCCAACTTGTTTATGGTTGATGATGGTACTATCACCCTTCGTGCGTGAGTCCGACTCGTACTTCGCCGGTTTTTATTATAATATTATAAGATTCCATATATGTATATTAAAATACAAATTAAAAAACTATTTATGAATATAAAATTGGATTAAATATGATTAAAAATTTTTAATTTAGCTTTTTTTGTCTGGGTTGATGTTATTGAAAATGATTTAGCTGTTATAAAAATTTTGGATATCAAAAGTTTTTCTAAAATAAATATTTTATGTTCTTTACACTTTATATTTTCATCATTAATCCATTTATTAATGACAAAATCCTTAATAAAAATTGACATAAATTTTGATTTGACTTTTTTTTTTTATGCAAAATATTTTTAATTTTTTATCTTCAAAAATAGTAAGAGCTTTATTTATTATATTATTAAAATCTTTTGGTGGTGCTTTCAATCCTATATTGTTTTGAATTTCTGAATAAATATAATTTTTGTTTAATAGTAATAATTGGTTTTTATCGTCAATGTTTTTGTTTGTCAACAGATAATTGTACAATTTGTACAGTTAAATTGTGCAACACATCTGTGAGCCAAATATCCTGCAAAGTATAATACTGAACAATCTTCTAATGTTATTGATTCTTCTTCTTTAATTTCTACATTATTTAAAGATGTTGATGTCCACAACGATAATGATGATGACGTAGGTGATGATAATGTTGATGGTGTTGGTGAAGATGATGATGATGATGATGGATCTTGAGGAGGTGATTCAACGACTAAGCTAACCTGTTCTTGCAACTGAATTTCATCCATATTATCTAAATTTGCTTTGCAGTTGGTTCCTTTTGAAGTGACAAATGAAAAAATATAATTACTTCAAAACGATGTTCTCAAAGTCCTAGCAGTCAGTTTTTTGTTGTACCCCTCTTTTTGACAGAATATACTAAAGAGATTTCTATAATGTTGATTGAGGCGGTTATAGTAAGTAAAAACAAAATACCATTTTGTTTTTCTTATTTAAATAGATTTAATATTCCATTGATGGTTTGTGTAATTCCATTGAAACAGGGAGGACGAGTCATCTTTCCTCTTTTTATATTTATGCATATTTTTGAAATATTTTGAAGTCTTTATTAAAAAAGGTTTCACTTTTCCAACATCCGAAAGAACACAATTATATGGATTATTACTTATAAGAGTTCTACTATTCAAGCAATCAAAATGTTTATTCATGAAGTCTACGAAATCTGCTGTATCTTGTGCGTTTTTATTTTGTAATTGTTTTGTTTGTATACACGTCCGCATTTTTGATGCCATTGAATGGCTAAATACTTTAGAGGCAAATTTTACTCTCATTTTTTGGAAAGAATTAGGGAATATATGTGCATCCTTAATTTTAATAGTGCCCTACTTTTTTTATTTTTTTTCTCCACTTGATAAGTAAGTATTAATAATATCAGAATAGGAAATTACTTTGTCATCTTTTTTAAAAACACTACCTATTAAATTGTTCCTGATGCTCTTAACAAGATACGGGACATCAAAAATGGCAAATATTTTATTTTCATCTATAAAAAAAATAAGGCTTATCTTCACTTACATACAATAATTTAAGAGCATTTTGGTTGTTTGTTCCTTGGTAACAGACTGTTAATTTTGGACAAAGTCCTACACCAATTAATTCTTTTATAACATCAACAATTAATGTATCAACGTTTTAGATTTTACCGCAGAATGAGCTAGGAAATAAGCAATAGGAAATTTCCAAAATAAATATATGCCTCTAACCATAAAAACAAGTGCTGTATCGGCAGTTTTATTTCCTCTTCAAATTTTACCTCAAAACGTTCTACAAAGTCATATTGTTTAGAATATTCCAAAAACTCTTTGATGGAAAAAAGACACCGTGACTGCCCGAAGAGAAGTGCCGCCTGAGACCGAGATTAGAACCGATTACGGTGCGCGTCGAAACCGACGACTTAGTCCGCTCGGCCACTTTGTCAATAACATAAAATGTTCGAATTTATAATTTATCTCTAGCACTCATTTAATCTGCAGCATCAATTGCTTTGCCAACATTTACAGAGTCTATAGTGAGTACCATGCAGTCATCCGCGGTGCGACCGACCTGCAATCGATAATAAACTATTGTTTCTATTACGTAAACGATATATTATTTATAATTATTATTTCCTAAAAATATACTATAAACAGTAATCGGGGTATCATTCTTAAATACATGATATTTTACTTGTTGTGCTAACGTGTACAATCATACGGATTAATTTATAATAATAATAATAAAAAAGCATAAATATTACAAAAAAATCGTAGTCACACATTTTACTTTCGTAGGCCCCAAAAAGTTCGTAGGCCCTAGGCAGAGTGCCCTATAGTGCCTATGCGCTAATACGGCCCTGGTCGTAGATTAAATGTAGCTTATATGATGGCTATATTATGATCGTGCAATGTGCATATCTACAAATTCGCTAGATTAAACCGGTGTGAAAAATAAGGCATCGGGATGTTTGGACCATATCGTTTTCATGGTTGATTATCCCGGTGCGGGATAATGTAGGATAATTTTAAACCGGTCTAGTTTAACGATTTGTGGTATGCCTATCGAGTATCGAGCATCGTTGATACAAATATACAGTTTGCCATCTAGTTATTATATAATAGAAAAATAGGTCTTAGTCGGTTAGTCTGTGGTTTACGTATACGTTTATTCTTAAGGGAATTCGGTACCGTGGTTTTCTATTTTTGTCTAATACACGCGTGACATAATATTTTAGACGTGTTTTTTGCCAAACATTCCAATTGATCTATTGAAGTGATAAGAATTCTGAAAACAGATTTGAACTTGTCGTCAAGTCTACTTGAAATCGACTTTCTCACGTTTTTGATATTATCCCCCAAATTTTTAAAAATGTCATATTCAAAAATAGTATTTAAAAATTCTGGTATTTCAATTAACACAAATTGTTTTCAAAAAACAAGTCTAAAATACTATGTCACACGTGTGTTAGACAAAAACAGAAAATCACGGTATCGAATCCCCTTACTATATTTTAAGTAACGAATAGCGACTACCAGCCACCAGGAATCAGTGTTAGCCGACAGCGCTCCTAACGACTGCCAGCGGTTATCGAATGCCGACAGCGCTTCTAACGTCTGCCAGCGGTTGCCGACCGCGCTCCGCGTAGTAGCTGCCAAACATTAATTGTCAATGAATATTCCTATGGCATTGCTTATTTGTATAATATTATATAATGAATGTAATAAACTAAATTTTTTACTATTTAGTTTATTTTTTCTTGGACAGATGATGCCACTGTTGTAAGTATTGATATCTGGATTTCTTACTTTTTTTGGTGGATTTAGACAAATGCTATTGTGATAGAAACCTTTTCCGTGATGTACTCTTTTGTTTAAAAAAAAAAAAATCAAGAAGGTCTGATAAGTAATTCCAGAGTTTATCCTCTACAAAGATTTTCATTTCACATTTATATAGCTAAAATAATATCATGTTATTAATATATTGTTATATGTGTGTGTAATATCATCCGTATTGGACAATACGCGGTAAACCAACTATACGTCTTATCCTCGTATTCTCTAGTTAATGACTCTCTCTAAAATTAATTAGAATGGCACTGTTAACTTTGAGGTACGATGGTATGCGCTTGTCAATTCTTAGTTCGTTCCTATCTAGTTGAAATGACTCAAAGATTACGTCATATACCTTGGCACTATTCAGCTTAATAAAACTTCATTGACACATAGTACGTATATCCCGGCGCTGCTCCTATAAAGGGTAAGAACTTAGGATTGACTAAAATTATTATAAACTCGGGTTTTCAAGTCGGAAACACTTTTATTATATCGAAACAAACATAAATAATTCACTTATTTTAAAAATACTTGGTCCGTACTAGAATCGACGTTTCACACGCTCGATCGTCGTACCTACGTAGCCCTCACTGAATCACTCGCCGACAACGGGACTGCCCGAGCATGCGCGTACGGCGGTGTT
>NC_042494.1:29360140-29361010 GCF_005508785.2 Acyrthosiphon pisum
TATTTTTCATAACAAACTTATTAATTGTCAAATGGACAAATTATAACAATTGTGATTCTAAGTGAATGTCGGATATTAAATCAATATAATACATTCATTTTTATTAAATTGCTTGAAAACTAATCAAACATATTATATGTTCTACAACCATAATAATTAGCATTCTAACTTATAACTACGTTGGGCGATAAAACCGTGGCGTCTTTATCGACGTCTTCGAGAGCGCAACCGACAACCGGTCTGATCGGCACCGGTCGGGCAAACGGGCAACAGCGGCAACAGTTTTTGCTAGATCATCGACGTGACAACATTTGAACTATACCTTACCTGTGTATTGTACCAAACTACATTCGTTGTCAGTAAGTTTAATAAGTGGTGATCTCGGAAAAAAAATACTGATTGGTATTACTAAATTTACAGCATTGGGGCAACTAGGGGGGGTGCTTTGGGTCCTTAGCACCCCCTAGGTCAAAATTAGCACCCCCTAAAAAATCGTTTAAAAATTTGAAAAAAAAGTTTATCAAATTACAATTATAACACAAGAGTAATTTTTGAAATATAACATTTTGTTATTTATAATTTTGAATTACCTATTGGATGTGTTGATTTTAATTTAGTAGAAATAAGGATGCCGAAGCGGCCTAGTTATTTTAAATAGTCTGTGCTATATATATCTGTATGGTATATTTTAATCCGTAGGTACCTAACATATTAATATAATCTTGTATTACTCGAAGGACGGAAATATTCTCGTCATAATGACGTTTGGTATACGGGCGATACGCCGATACGCCACAACAAACAACACAGACTACTAGGATACTAAAATTTATAATAAATGGTCTTAGGTTACAGTGTGTGTAACACAGA
>NC_042494.1:29361283-29383094 GCF_005508785.2 Acyrthosiphon pisum
TCGTCCTGAAGAAATTACAGCCGCGTGCGGCCTATACATTTTAGCGGGGAACGCGAATAACGGGCAAACGGGGCCCCACGACGTGTTAAAAAGGGGTTCAACTTATCGACAAAAACGGCAAAAAACCTGCGTGACGGTGGCGCTCAGTTTGCACGTTATCTCGGCCGCGGCGGGTCCGCCGGGAAAGAAGTACGGCCTCGCGCGACCTATAAATTTAGCGGGGAACGCGATTAAGGTCCAATCGGGGCCGCTCTAGGGGGTAAGACTCGAATTTTGAAAAAAATCGTCAAAAGTGATAAGGAGCGTCCATAATTTCCCTCCAATATCCACTAAAGCAGTACAGAAAATCGCCAGTACAGTGAACATTTTAAACAACAATGTAATTGTAGTTGCTTCAACTAAATTTATCAGTAGAACAAATGTATTATCTAACTTTATTATTCTGGTTCTATTAACTATACCATTTAGGTAAATTTAACTAAAATTTAGTTACTTCAACTAGTGTTTTGAAAGCCTATAGGCTAACATACGGATATTGTCCTGGGAAAATTCGCAAATCCGGAGTGTCTTCTGAAATTCCGGTGGAGCGATTCAGCCCATGAAGGACGACGGAAATGTGACATTGCAAGATGTCCGAGAGTGGCAACAGAATAACCCAAACATACAGAAGATAGTTTCTAAACTCTCCAGGGACGGTGCAATGTTTGATCATTTTGGAAAGTTGTATGTCATCCGGACAAGGTGTTCCACCGCCATCCGCTATCCATTGTGAATGGAGAAGAGGGGATGGTCGCACGGCTAACAAGGCCCAGATTCTGTTATAAAGGTTTTACGACCACAAAGCAGATTATCATCCAGGGTGAAAAGAAACGTACCAAAGCATAAAATGTCATTTCTTTTTGACCGGTATGCGAGAAATGGTACGTAACTACGTGCAGGCGTGCCGTGTTTGTGCGTGTGTAAAACCACTGAATCGCAAACCAGAAGATCGGATGTACACCCGAGTCCCACGTTAACCTTGGGAGGTGCTGACTGCTGAGCATCGATATGTGTCCGTACCCTCGGTCTAAGACGGGTAAGACAACGATTTTTGTAGTAACTGATTGTTACTGAGAAGAGGTGACTACCAAATCAATTGTAAACACCCTCGAACGAGAGTTTATCCCGCAGTTCGGGTTTAAGGCGATGAAAAAGGCACTCAAGTTTATCTATTACACGTTTTGTTCTTCATAAGAAACTGAGAAAACTGAAACACCAGTTGCACGGACACATCACGTGCACTCGGAGGGGGGTAAGTATTTCGTAGTCATTATCGCAACAACCGTGAATTTCCTATCGAAATCCGAGAGAGCGCGACCGATAACCGGTCTGGTCGTCACTTGCCGAGCCAACGGGAAACGGTGGCAACAGCTTTTGCCAGACTATCGACATGCAAAATTTGAACTATACCTGTATATTGTACTAAACTAAATTTGTTGTTATATCGTTGTGCAATAAAAGTCGGGTTGTCAATTCAGAACATGTTCGTTACTCATTTTAATCATATAACACCTACAACATTGTGTTTCAATTATTCATATTTTACGATGCTGTATGCAGTTAAAACCAATAAACAAAATATTAATTTTCCTTTATAACTTACTTATTTTCGGTAAAAATTCGTAATTTTTTTCAAAAGTATCAACTAAAAAAAAAACACATACTCTAATTAATATAGCCTTTACATGATTTCATTTTTAATTACTATATTACATATTACATAAATATATTTTAGCAACGAAAATCACTATAAATGTGTTGAGTTATAATTCAATGATAAATGTTTGCATACGAAAAACTATTTTGAACGAAGACCGTCTAACAGCCTATATTTCTAAGAATGTTTTATTAAATATCAATTTTTAATTTATTTTATTACTAGCTAGGGTTACCAGGTCTTCGTCTGTGTCATCACTCAATTATCTATGGATAGGATTTCATAGGTTTATTTGTTGTCCGGGAGTTGTTAATTATAATGATATATTATTATTATGTTGACCCAGAAGAACAAGACAGAAATTAAGTCTTGATATTTTATATGCGTTTAAGGTTGAACTACGAAAGATTTTTAATACAAATCAACGTTTAACAGAAAAACAATATTGGAAGATTCATCAAGAAAAATAGACTAAAAACTTTTTTTAAAAAAACAGGTAAGTGGAGTATGTTGCTCTCTTGTAAATATTAAAACACTTGAATACGAATAGATAATACACAAATAGTAAATAATAATCGTTTTGAACAGCAATCTACAAAAGCTAAAACAAATTTCATAAATTAAGCTTTTCATCATAATCCTACTATTATTTATGATTATGATTATCGGATATCTCGTAATTGAACAGTATTTTCTTGGAGATTATACTTTTCTAGAATATAATATATTATAAAATAAGATATTATCTTGCATTTAAAGGGAAATTCCAAAAGTTTAATCAGAAATAGCAGGGCTTTAATGAATTTCCCATGTTTTTTTTATGGGATATGTCAAGGATTTTACGGTAAATGTATTCTTTTTCTATGAAATATCAAGCCTTTAATGGAATTTATGAGAAGTGTAAATTATACTATTTGAAATGTCATTGAGTTAATGAAAAATGTTGAGGATTTTATGGTAAAATGATTGTTTTTGAAGAAATATCAATCTTCTAATGGGAAATGTAAAAAATTTAATAAGAATTGACAAGTATTTTATGGGAAATGTATGTTTCTCTGTGAAATATCAATCTTCTAATGGGAGATATTTTGCGTATAAGAGCGGTGACTGGTTTTCGTGCGGCGGCAGTAAGATGCTTCTTCCATCAAGTCAATCACCAGGTTTGGAATTCAGAACGAAGTCACGCCCATGCGCACAAGTCAGCCACCCGGTACCGCTCTTATTCTGAATAGAGTATAATATCAAATTTTATGGATTTAATGGGAAATGTCACAATTAGAATTGTTTAGTATTATGTTAGATACTATGCTTTCTAGAATATATCAAGCAATCAATGAGATATGTCATGATTTTGAAGAGAATGTCAACGATCTTATCGATTATGTATACCTATACGAAACTGGTATCAAACATTTGATAGGTTTTGCAAGGCCGTTTTTGAATTTTACTTGAACCTCTACTTTTTTGGTGAATATGTCAAAAATATAACGATCCCAAAAAAAAATCTTGACAAGTTATTCTGATAAAAGATTTCAGAAATTTAATTTTTTAGCCTTTTTTATTCAACTTGGTTTTTATTAGTTATAGATTTTTTATAAGTTATACATTTTAAATTAAATAAAAATATCTTTATTTAATAAAAAATTTAATTCAATAAAAAAAATCATAAAAATTATTTTTCTGGAAGCCACATTGATTCAAATGATGACTATCGTTTTTGTAAATTTTAGACTTTTTTACCCTAATAAAATGTTTGTATTAAATACCTAGAATTTTTTTTATACAACTTGCTATTTTTTTTATGCAACAACTTTGCATCTGCTAACAACCATTAGTCACAATTTAGTGTCCTTTGGCAACAATTTAGTGATAATTTTTCATCTAATGGCAACCGTTTGGCGACAATTTGAATTTTTCTCCGATAAAAATTATATTAATTCAATTAAATTTTTTTTTAGTTATCGATGTTATATAAAAATATCTTTATTTGATAAAAAAAATCTGTATTGATTAAAAATAGACTAAATACGAATTTTGGGAAATCTCAAAGGGAATCAGGGGTACTAGAAAAATTCGTAAATGACAATTACATAATGGGAAATGTTTGCTATTCTGTATTTCTGTGAAATATCAAGCCTCTATAACTGGAAATGTCATAGAGCTTATGAGAAGTGCATAGAATTATATTTTAAAAGTCAGGGATTTAATGAAAAATGTCAATGCTTTTATGGAAACTTAATGGTTTTTGAGGAAATATCAATCCTCTAATGGAAGATATCTTGCTTCTATACTCTATTCAGGACAAGAGCGGTACCAATTCTCTCTTTTCTAATTTCAAATGATATGGATTCAGTGGGAAATGTCATAGATTTAATAAAAATTGTTTAGTATTATAATGGAGATTATGATATTCTAGGATATATCTTGAATCTTAGGGTAAATATCACGAGTTTAATAAGATGTATCAATTTTTTATGAGAAATGTCATGCCTAGGTTAGGTTCAAATCCTCATATTTTTAAATTTATTTTTATTTGATAAATCTCTTCCAATATTGATTTTCTTTTGCCGATTGAATTGTGTTGAAAATATGTCGTAGTTCAACCTTAAAACGCATATAAAATGTCAAGACTTAATTTCTGTCTTGTCTTTCTGGGTCAACAAAATAAGAATATATTACTATAATTAACAAAGTTATTAATTTTTAGTAGCCTAACAACAATAAAAACAAAATTAATTTTGTTATTTACTAGTTTTGAGTAAAAATTCCCGTTTTTCCTTGTTTTATCATGAATAAGATTTTGGGCTTGGTACGAATTTTTGTTTTTTAATCGATTTACGCTAGGTTTATTTTCGTAACTCTTTCTTTATTATCATAGAAACGAAAATCAACAATAAAAATAAATAAATTAAATTAAATTAAATGTCAAACAAAATGTAGCGTGCTACTAGATAATTATCCACTGCACCATAACAAAAAACATATCTATAATGTCTCAATTTTCCTTGCAGAGGAAAAATGACTAGTGGCATGTTACTTATGATATATAAGAACAAATTTTTTCCCCCATTATTTTGAAAAGTAGGATTTTTTTATTTTTATCCTCTCAAGGATCTAGATCCAATTTTTTATAAGAAACCGGCCTATAAATGGAAAATTAAAACTGTGCCCCAAAAGATGATAACAGACACAAAAAAAAACCACAGAACTTTACTTGATATTTTTCCTCTACAAGGAAAATCTATGAATTATAAATATGTTTTTGTTAATAAGTAACCATGACAGCAAAAACGTCTATTTTGAAAAATCAGTTAGAAAAAGGTGGGTAAGTGGATGTCGCTCTGCTGTACAGTAGGTTACAAGTGGGTCACTGTATAATGGATAGTATTAAATTTGAATTCAATGATATAATATCACTGTATAAGAAAAACGATTCTGAGTGGAGACGGTTTGTCAGTCTAGGTATTAGACATACCTATTATAAGTATACTTATCTATAGTAGGTAATAAAAAAAAATTGACCTATAATCTAGGTATTAATAATAAATTCCAAATTAATCATATCACAGTATCCATCAGGTAACGCGTTATACATCAACAACAAACCGTGGTACTATCATAGATATGAAATAGTATATTTTAGAAGTTTCAAGTACCCACAAATAATATTATACAATCATTACAATCACAACAAAATAACTAAAATAGTTATTCCAGGTTTTTCAATATGTAATTTCGTCCAAATTTGAATTTAAATTACTATAAAAATAAACTGTGCTTATGTATTTCTTAGAATTTTTGGTAACAGAATTAAATATTTACATGAAATCTTGTTTCAAATTGTCAATCCTTAGATATAAAAGTTGAACATTTTATAAATTTTTAACTACAAAATAATTATTCAATTTTAAATTTGATAAATTTTGTCAAAATTTCAACTTCAAATGCTTATAAAAAAAATGTGTGCCTATGTATTTTTAATATTTTACAATTGCTATTGTAACAATATATCAGGAGCCTTGCATTAAATTTCCACGCATTTTTACCAAACAAATAAAATTTTATTGATATTTATAGAAAAAAAAACTAAAAAAATTGAAAACTGACCATGTCCGTAAACAGCTCAAAAAGTGTCAAATTATTTTCAAAATTTCATCGTATATAGAAAATACCAATACAAACATTCAGTGACATTTTCAAGTATCTACAGTCATTCGTTTTTTAATTACAACAAAATAAGAAAATCGTTACATGAGAAATCGAGTGAATATCAAATGTTGTAAAAATATGAATTTCAAACGCTCATAAAAATTTAATTTGAGTTTCTTATAGACATTTTTTTTTTTGATAAAGGTAGATTAACCTATAAGGAATCTTGTATTACATTTAAAAATCTTAGTTCTAAAAAGAAAAATTTTACGAATTATTAACTCAAAATAATTTGCTAATTTTCGTGATTTTTACATATTTTGTCAATTTTTGAACTTTAAATGCTAATAAAAAAAAACTGTGACTAAGGATTTTTAATATTTTTCAAATCTCATTGTAACAATATAGTAGGAACCTTGTATTAAATTTTCAAGTATTTTTACTCAACAAATAAAGTTTTATTGACAATCATAGAAAAAAAAAAACTAATTAAATTGGAAACTGAAACTGTCCGTAAACAGCTCAAAACAAATTAAAATATTTTGGAAATGTTATCATGTATAGAAAATGGAAATATAAACAACCAGTGAAAATTTCATGTATCTACAGTCATTTGTTTTAAAGTTACACCAAAAACCAAAATCAATTTTCTCGAAAACAAATTTTGCGTAAATATTCCCGTTTTTCCTTAATTTTTCTTTTGTTTTTCACGGCGCTTTTGAAAACAATTGGAAAAATTTTACTTTTGACCTCCCCAAAGTACCAACTAGATTCACTTTCCTATCAGAAAAGGTACTGTTGAAGAAAATCCAAGCACTTTTACTGTCCTAAAAGGTGATGACGGACAAAAAAAAAGTAAAAAAAAAAAAAAAAACACACATCATTGTAAAATCAATACATTCATCGTTCCACTCAGAATCTAAAATTAATATATGCAAGTTATATATTCTCTAACATAGAAAATACATTGCATACATAAATACTTACACACGAACCCTACACGTTTCAAATCGTCTACAAATTTACAAAAAAAAAAATAACAATTATTACGATCAGAACAAACAAAAAAAAAGTAATCAAACATTTTGTCAACATGGTTAACGGTAGTGATTCCATATATTTTGGTATACTAAACATTTTTTTGGGCCAAAACTTTAATGTAACATTGTACATTGCAATGTACAAAACATTATGTAATCTACTCATTAATATATTTTCCACTATTTTGGGTATTGGCTTTTGTAATTTTCCGTCACAAAAAAAAAAAAAGTCAAAGCAAAAAAGAATATATAACTTATATAAAATATTAAAACTGTCTAATTACAAAAACACAAATCAACTAATTATTTATTGTGTCTGTGTATGTAAAAAAATGATGGTCAGAAATTTAATTATTTTTTACATAATTATAGTGTTCTAAGAATCAAGCAGTATTATAAAAATTTAAGAAAAATTTAAGAAAACCAATAAAAGTATAAATCACACACATATTGTAAGATAATTTGACCTTCGTAGATTAAAATATCAAATACATAGGACCACTACCGTAATAATCATTATGGAACCATTTGAATATAATTAATAAAAAAATATGTTTTTAATGTGAATGTATATTATCTTACTATAACACACTATGACACCATTAGGTACACCAATCATTCAATATATAACAAAATAAAAAACAGTTATACATTTAAATGTGTCTAAATCTTACAAACGTAGGTACAACACGAAAAATTTTACATTCATACTAATCCATTTTAATCTGTTAATATTTTTTTTTAATAAGTGTTGATTGACATATTATGAATTTAAAAGTTAAGATTATTATCTAGGGCATCTCGAAAGCTTTATTGATTTATATCTTAATTACAAAGCAAGTTCGTATTATGAGCATTTTGAACCTGTACATTTTTTGTACATTTTAAAAATACGTTTATAAGTTGCATTAAAATCAAAATGGACATCCACATTTTCACGTTAGCAATATGCGGATAGCGAAAACGAACAGACCTATCGGAGTTATAAACTATCTATTGGGATCATATTTGCTGTGGTTAAGCACTGTTTGGTATCTCCCGGATGGGTGACCCCCCGGTTTTTAGTGAAAAATCGTCATCCCACATGTATGATAGACATCTGCACACGTCTTGTTCAAAACCAACGGGGTACGAGATAGAAAAGTACAAACAGCTATAATCAAACACATTAATACTTTATAATAAGGAACACAACACCACTATAATAACAGTTATGATTTTGTGTTTGCTTTGGAAAAGTTATTAAATCTTAACATAAAACAAAATATGTTTTAGTAATTTTCCAAGAAATTTACCTTGAACCGCACACCAATTTGATGGAAATTCATACAACAGATTCATATCAAATGGCTCTGCTGTTGCTACAAAAAAAAAAAACACTTTCTAGGTACTTAAATAATAAACTCATTTAATTTTTCGAAACTTCTAGCTAAAAGTAAACATTTATTATTGTATCTATTAAGATTTGTGTTGTGATTTCCATATTCCAAACGTACAATTTAGATAATTTACGTTCAGAACATTCTATTTCTTATTGTTAGATTTAAATTTTTAATATTAAGTACAGTAAATGGACTTTACTACCAAATTTTAAGTTCAGAATATTTTCTGTGTTCTCTTATCTGTTTTTTTAAATTTTTTTTATCTTAATTCGAGTTTTACTCGTCACTGCAGGCATTACAATATTAAAATAACGAATAAAACCAACCAGAGACAAAGATAACATTTTAACATGTAAATTTGATAGTATATTATATAAATTTCCTGTAATATTAAAGCTATCAACACAAAACAAACTTTGCTGAATGCAAATTGTCTATTTTGTAAGTTTGTAAAACTGAGACAACTCGTGCAGCCATCACGTCCTCAATGATTATTTAATTGTTTAATTAAAATTCAACTATGAATAAGGTAATATTTTCAATATATCTAGCAACATTTTTACTTAGCATCAATTATTACCATCCTTTATAATATCTCAGCACATGTGTTATTATTAAGATTTAAGACATTTGAAAAAATATATGACTATAGGCACTGGCCAACTATCTACAATTATGTTTAAACAATATATATTTATATATGTTTATACTTATAAAATAATAATATATTAACAAATACGTTGACTACATATTCTGTCATTATGTTTTGTAACCCTGATTAATTACATTAATTTTAAGTAATACCTACAGTTTAAAATTTAAATGGCATTAAGAGGGCAAGCAATTTTATGGACAAAATTACTGAGAAATAAAAATTCTTCCTGTTCTCAATATATATATTTCAGTATAAAAATAACTCACTATGGTCAATATTAACTGGTTTAGGCTTTTTTCCTGACTCCACTGGAATTAAAAACAATTAAAAAACTTAACAAACTATCGAAAGTGTTTTTTTTTTTCATTTAATTTTTCGTGTATATTTTAATATCACCATATTTGCATATTTTGAATTTTCATTCATATAATGGAGTTTTTATATGTATACAATCAGTGGTTTGTTCGTATATACTTTAGAAAGGCTTAGTTCAATTTTTTTTCAAAAACCATTTATTCTGCATTAACCCTCACAAAATAATTAACAATAAACAAAATTCAGGTAGTTAAATTTATTCCATAAAGATTAAAAATAAACACTACGAATTAAAAAAAATTGTATTCAATCATATACGTAAATGTCATGCGTTATACTTACGTACTTACGTTATACTTACATGAATTAATGAATTTAAAGAAGCGATGTGCATGTGCTAGTTAATATATAAGTAATTCATAGTTATTATATTATGTCTTAAATTTTAAATTAAATCTTCTAACTAGGTTATTATTGTTGTATTCAAGTTACCATTACCTACTGACCATCGCATAAAATATAACTTACTATGTTTCCTTGCAGTGGCTAAATTAAAACAAAAAATTGTTGCTTCATATTTTATTTTAAAAATGTCATCGTTTAAAATCACCACAAAGCGTCACATAGTCATTATTCATGAGCAGGTACTAAAACAATATTTTTTGGGGTTCCCATGCGCCACTTCACTCCACATCTTATCAAAACTATAAATACTTATAAGTATTAGTTATTTTATAACTAATTAACTACTGGTTCAATAAAAAAAAATATGCGTGATAATAATAATTTTAATTATAATACAAAAATGTGTACCATCTGAACCTATATCATCATAGGCGTGTTTACACTGCCCCCCCCCCCCCCAAAGGCCGACTGCGCCTCCAACAAAATCATGCCAGGATAAAAAAAAAGTCGTGCGGTGTGTACCCTTCAGTAGCTATAGATTTTGATTAATTGTAATTTTTTTTTTATTACGCATTTATTAATTAGTGATTATATTATATCATATAATATTATTATGTTCATCAATTCTTTATAACTACATAACATGGTACTGTTGTGCCCATTTACCAGGTCTTGCGCTGTGATAAACAGATTAAATAAAATTGTATCTAACCTGTGATAATATAGTTTTATCAGCTGAAAATATCCGATTTACCCACGATAATCATTTCAAAAATGTGTTTAGATATTTTACGACTTGTTAAAATAATTTAAATTTTGTCAGAAACTCAAAATATTTATTATATTGATTAGTTAATAGTTTTACAATTTGTATGTTGTTTACCTTGTATAATGGATGGAAAAAAAAGTATTTTTATTGTTTCGACGATGGTTATACTTTTTGATCATAATTAAAAAATATTCCTACCATTGTGAATTTTGTAATATAAAAAATGACAGTTTCTTCATGTCTAAAAAAAATAGGTCTCCCAATTTAAAAATGTTGTTGTGCACCTTCGGCCGCCAAGGTCTGAACACGCCTATGTATACCATTTTGACCATCAAAGCTATATATTTTATATCTTATAAGTTATACTTACATTTATTTACTAATTCTCTATTTAGTTTAGCTGGTACATCTAAAATATATTATTAATTATTTGATATAATTATTATATTATCTTCGTACATATACGGTCACTAACAGCCCGGTTCAAGGGGTAGGCGACATAGGCCCACGCCTAGGGCAGCATTTAAGCGGCACTTAAGTAGAGGGCGGCATTTTAAAAATACTGATAATATTATATTGTTAGGGGTGACAAAATTTGATTTTGCCTAGTTCACTATTTTTGCTTGAGCCGGTCTTGGTCACTAGGTAGGTACATTAAATGTACCTATACTATTAAATATTAAGTTATACAAAAAACCGGACAAGTGCGAGTCGGACTCGCGCACGAAGAGTTCCATACCATATATCGTTTATAAACATATGTTGGCAACACTGCAGTTATATTATATATTCTAGGATTTTTAGTATTTATTGTTATAGCGGCAACAGAAATACATAATCTGTGAAAATTCCAACTTTCTAACTTTCATGGTCCATGTATAGGTCCCGTTTTACCGTACAGAACCATAAAGATCATTCGCGTAAAAAAAATTAAAAATAACTATTTCACAGGTACCTTATAACTTTAATATAATATTATGTAAAAATAAAATTACCATCGAAACCCTGTTGTAGTAATAATGCTGTTAAAAATGTAGATAATAAAGGTCAGGATCCAGTATTTTTAATAGATTGATATATATTGTAGAATAAATTATGTCTCAGTGTGACTACTACGTTATAGGCTTATAATAGCTAAGTATGCAACTAAATTTCGTACATAGGAATATATTAATAATAGTTATAAATTTACAATACAATCAATATCGAATTCACTAATATATTTTGTTTAATATATGTGGTCTTCGTGTCTTACTGTAACAAGCTAAAACACGAAAAAAAAATTAATTATTAGTTAGTATTAAATAAATACCTAAAACTTATGAGTATTATAGTTTGTAATATAATTTGGTTAAATTCTAATAATTATTTGGTGGGTAGCTTAAATAAATATCTTAAAAGACAATTCCAATGTTTTTTTTTTTTGAGTAAGATATTTTAAGATAATACTATATATTATATATTTTGAGCTGGGTACAACTTTTTTTTTCTAATTGATTTTCGGGAGGCCGATTTTTGTAAGTCTTTGTTTATTGTTATACAAACGGAAATCATCAATAAAAAAAAATTAAATTAAATTCTTAACAAAATGTAGCAAGCTACTAGATATTTTTCCACTGCACTATATCCATAAACATATATAATATGACTCCTCAATGTTCCTTGCAGAAGAAAAATATGCTATATACTTATATAGTTTTTTTTATCCCTCCGAGGACAGGTCCGGGCCTATAGCGCCTAAAGAGTACGTGAATCCGGGACTCAGTTTTTATGTAGAAATGTGCCTAACTTTCAATGCTCAATGGAAGAATAAAATAATCACTCATCGCTACATCTCAAAATCTATAAAACGTAAGAACTTAAAATTTGGAATATTGGTTTCTCTAACTATCTAGATGTGCAGTGAGAAAGGATTTCCGATAATCACATTTTTAAGAGATGGTAAAACAGGGATCTTGAAATTCGAGGTGAAAATTGAAACTTTTTTTTTGTTTATAAATTGTTGCCATTGGTTACTTTCGGGCAAATTAGGTACAAGCATGCATCAAATGTTCATGCTTATGGCTTCTAATAAATAAACTATATTTTAAAACCAAATATATGTCTGTAGCTTATAAACTCAAAAACTACTCAATTGAATTTGACGAAAATCTCAGAGATTGTTTTGGAATGTCAGAAAATTTGTTGAGTGAAAGTAGTTAAAGCCACGTTAAAAGATATACCATGAGCTAAATCCAATAGTACTCCACAAAGCTACACTGACGCTGATTTGTCCGTGAACTGAGCTACATTAAAACTGTGATACACTCAAACCGAGATACACCTATGTAACGTATAAACTATAAAGAATTTGCCACAAGAAATGACTGCTCTCGGGCGAAGCCGGGATCTTCAGCTAGTTAACTAATATTTATTAAAATAACATTGTAAGAAGTATAAATATGTTAACTCCAGGCTAACTATTACTTACCTTGAATCACGCACCAAGTTAATGGTTCCCGTCTAAAAACTACGAATAAATATTATGTATAAGTTGTGCACACATACGTATAATACTTAAATATACTAACACAAAGTATGTAAAATATTTACCCATTAAGAAATAATACCATTAAGGGATTAAAATTTAAAATATTCTTAATATTTTGAATATTTTATATAGGTACCTACCTAAATTTTGAAATTTCTCTAATCCTACATCTTTTGCCTATATATACCACAATTTAACTTAAATTATTTTAAATTATAAATCTTTTATTTGTATTTTAAAGGCACTCGTGCTCCACATAAATATGTCTTTTTTGATAATAATTGTTCAATTCCTTATTTTAAAATAACTATAAATATCTCATAGTTTATAACCATTCTTGATTTATTTTTAAAAATATTTTTTATTCTTTCTTTATAATCTCTGTCATGTATATTTTAATATCCGAAAATCTGGATGTTTATGACTGGAGTCCAGGTCTCTCCGAATTTTAATCACGTTCATATAATGTGATCTCCGTTAACTTAAATTATATCACATGAATAAATTATGGAAATAATCAACCAAACTAAAAAAATAATAAACTTTATTTTACAAGTTTCACCCCATCGAACAAATATTAAAGATTTCAATTCCTTATCGCAAATCATATTTGCTTGTTAATATTAATGTTTTATCCAATCTTGATTTTAGAATTCAAACTGCATACTTAAAATTGTACGTAGATAATAATTTCAGGTTATTAATATATTTATCACTAACTAAAAAATTTTGATATTATTTTAAAAGATTAATATATTTTGCAAAATAATTTTCAACAAAAAATATTACTCTGGTTATTTCATAGTTTAATAGCAACACATAATTATATGCTTCATATAGGTAGGTACTATATATTCTTTCATGTTTCTCGTTTTTAGTATTTAATAACTTATTGAAGTATAACTTATTATATTATTTTTTATGTTTTTTAAAGCATTATATGTACTTACATTTCTTTTTATTAGATAAATACAACTTTAGAAATCCTAAAATATATTAAATATTATAAACCATTATGTTGGTCTAATGTATAAAACTTAAGTATAAATACTTTAAATTTATATGTTACTAGCTGAACCCGTGCACTTCATTGGCCATTAAGTGTAAGTATCAACTATATGTGACTCAAACATTGTTCAATTCGTTATTTAATATTCGGTGTATGGTTTCAAAATTAATCTCAACTTTTCCGTTGCCCGGAATAAAAATTTTGATTCGCAGCAGTACATTATCAGGTAGGCAATCTACTTGCGGTAGACCGCGGACCCCGTGCTGTATGTACGTTAGTGTATGATTTAACTCTAAAGTATCAAAGTTATACCAAGTTTGTCGTATTCTACCTATGGTGGATTTATATAATCAATTAATACAAAATCCTAACCTAACCTAACCGTACTAAAATCAGATGAATAAACGCAAACGCATACAAATAAATTCATTCAAATCGGTCTAACCATTTAGGAGGAGTTCAGTCACAACACACGTACAGTAGAATTATTGCGCTTAGCAACAAGTCATTCTGCAATTCATTTTTATATTATATGAAATCAACGAACATGCCCGATTAACCAATAGAAACCAATATAATATAATGCACTGTTGCGCCACTGTTGTATTTTTCACATACAGATTTGAGATTTCCTACCTTTCTGGTGGATTTTCCTAAAATTTTATTTCATAAAAACACTAAAAACCTTCTCCTGGCAATTACAAACATCTTAAAAAAAATTTGAACCAAATCGGTCCAGGCGTTGTTGAGTTATGCGCTTACCAACACATTTTGCGATTCATTTTTATATTATAGATAAGTATAAAATATAATGTTAACAGATGAGATCAAGTGTAGTGCAATCTGCAGTTGTGTATTAGAATTTTCTTTAGATTACGGATCATATTATGTCTGAAAAGTACCGGAAACTCCCTAACATATATTATTATATTCCATTTGATATAGCATATCAAACGTTATAATGAGGTAACTTGTATTTCATAGAAATTAAATAAAGTACCCACCTACTTTAAATATATATATTTCATGTAATATTCTATTTAATTATTAGAATAACAATATATTCTTAGCGTGAAAAAAAAAATTGTTTACATTTATAAGCACATACATTAATTTACCAATATACGCCATAAAATACAACACAATAATACAAAAATCTTATGAATATATAATAATATAATATATAATATGAAGTTAAATAGCACAATAAATTCAATAATCTATGGTACGGAAATATCGACTCTATATAATTGGAGATTATATGTACTGGTCTGCAGAACCAAAAAATCCGATGATAAGAATAACAAAATATGAGGATACTCAAAAGCTGAGAAACACCCAGAATAAGGAATTATTCTAATAATAAATAATTTAAATACATTTTTACAATTATTTGAACAATTTGCAATCATTATCATTCAAAAAATGTTTTATTATTTACTTAGATACTAAATGTTATTTTAAACATATTTTCAATAATTATGTTTGAAAATTATTTTTAAAATTGTTGAAAAGGGTATTTTAATTATTTTTTATTTGTATAAAATATTATTTACATTACTATTTGGATGGCATTATGTTGTTAGAATAATATCCTACTTTGGGTGTCACAATTCACAAACCCTTTTTTATAAGTATCTATGTACCGATAGTTTGAAATTTGAATACACATCCATGTATTCGTATAACAATCTAGATGAAAATGGTCCTAACACTCCTAACACCCCTTAACTCTACCTTATATCTACGTAATATTAGTTATTAATAGTTATTAATAACTATTAAAATAGAATAAACTTTTCAAGAATAACACGCCTAGTAAGGTTATAAATGTTATTAATGTTATTTATTGAAAATCAGAATAGGACGTGGTCGAAAAAATTTGAATATCTACTAAAAATTACTTACCTGTAATGCATATGAAATCAAATATGAAGATGAAATAATTTTTATTGTTCAAACAATTTCATAGGTATTTAAACAATTTAACCTAAGGAAATCTACAACCCTTCATTAAATTGTAAATTATTATAGAAATAAACACAATGATCGATTTTTACTAGAATTTTCATATTGGGTAAATTTTTTTTAACTTTAAATACTCATTATTTTAAAAAGAGAAAAGTAAAAACCATATTTTTGAAAATATTTTCTTTACAAAATTGAATACAATTACAAAATAGCATTTTTTTTATGTGTTTTACTTTTTTAATTAAGAACTATAAGGTTTGGTTCAGAGTGAGTTTCTGTGTTTGTCTCAGTCATAGGCGCAAATAGGCAGGGGGGCTTTAGGGTCTAAGCCCCCCAAACATTTCCTACATTTTGTTTTAAGCTTATTCAATATTATCAAAGTAAAGCTTTATCCCCCCCCCCCAAGTCCTAAATGTTATTTGCGCCTATGGTCTCAGTAGCATATCTGAGGGAGTGGCAGGGCATTTCCTCCTCACTCCCCGTACATTTTACATGTACAACTAGTGTTTAATAAGTTAATATATCTATTTTCTTTGTTAACATAATCTTCAAAATATACATTATTAGTTACATAATCCTAAGCAAAATGTTTTTCTGAGAATTATGAACGAGTAGTAAATTAGATATAAATTGTAAGTTATAAGTTTATAATCTATCAAATTAAAAATGAATTTTGTCATTAGAAAAATAATAATAAAAAATAGTAACTTTCCAAACATTTTGTTTTTTAATGACTTCAAATTAAGTAAAATAAATATTTTCAATATTGTTAATACTTTTGAGTTGTCGAGTGTAAAAATTAAATTTACTGTTAGAATTAACTCGCTAAAATATTTTTTAAAAGTACTAAAAATATTATGTTGGCAAAAAACATACATCTGTTTAGTAAAACCCGTTAAAACAGAAATCAAAATAATATAATGTTTTATATCTATCAATTTTTCAATTTTTTAACATGTACTGGTATATTTAAGAGAAATTGTATTTATATAAACTACCACATTGTTTACACTTGCGCGTTTTGTCTCACTCTCAAAACGCACAAGATTAATTATTATCAGATTCTATTAGAGAACATATTTTATTTAAAATTATCAAACTTAAATATAACGTGATCTACATCCATAATTTTTTTTATGATTTATTGATACTTTAATTTTTAAGGAAGTTAGTATATAATAATATGTATATATTATTTAAAAATCAAAATATTTATAAAATTGTTATATTTAAAAATATATATATTTTTAAATCGTATGACGTTCTCTGTTTATAATAATTTACAATACTTTTTTATTTTCAATAATTATCACGTCTTATCTAGATATTCATGTATTTTTGTAATTTAATTTTAAGTGTATCTCATACCAATTTTAAGACGTATTGAATCGTCTTTTATGTTGTTGTCTTTTTTGTCGTTTTCTATATTCACAATAAATATTTTTTATTAGATATAGGTACTTTCATAGAGTTATCTATTTTCTTTATTTTAGATTCTGAGTGGAACGATGAAGGTATTGATTTTACAATGATGTGTGTTTTTTTTCTGTGTCTGTCATCACCTTTTAGGACAGTAAAAATTTTTAGATTTTCTTCAACAGTATCTTTTCTGATAGGAAAGTGAATCTAGTTGGTACTTTGGGGGGTCAAAAGTAAAAATTTCTCAGTAGTTTTCAAAAGCACCGTAAAAAACAAAAGAAAAATTAAGGAAAAATGGGAATTTTTACGCAAAATATGTTTTCAAGAAAATCGATTTTGGTTTTTGGTGCAACTTTTAAACAAATGACCGTAGATACATGCAATTTTTACTGAATGTTTATATTAGAATTTTCTAAAAAACAATGTCTTTTTTAAAATATTTTGACTTATTTTGAGCTGTTTAGAGACATTTTCAGTTTCCAATTTTTTTAGTTTCTTATAAATAAAAATTTAATACATTTATTTGTTGGGTACAAAAGCTTGACAATTTAATAGAAGGCTCCTAATATATTGATTCAAAGACAAATGAAAAATATTAAAAATCTATAGTCACATTTTTTTTTTAAGCATTTAAAGTTCAAATATTGACAAAATACGTAAAAATGACGAACATTTCCAAATTATTTTGAGTTAGAAATTCATAAAAATTTTCTTTCTAAATCTAACATTTGAAAACGTAGTGCAAGATTCCTCATAAATTTGTCTACCATTATAAAAAAAAAAAGTCTACTAGAAAGTCTAATTAAATTTTTATGAGCGTTTGAAATTCATAATTTTACAACATTTGATATTCACTCGATTTCTCATGTAATGATTTCATTATTTTGTTGTAATTAAAATAGGAATGACTGTGAACATTTTTGAAGTGAGAATTTTTAATTTTTACCAACTAAAAGTACCATCTAGAATTTCCTTCCATTCGAAGTTGATGATCAGAACATTTTTTCTACTAGTTAAAGTGTTTCCAGACCCATAATACATATATCATTGTCCCTGCTACACCGCATAATGATGCCTCTGAACAACTACTGCAACCGGCTTCAATATACAGCTATGTGTCCCATGAGGATTTACCCATTGCGATATCTCCTGAGATAATAAATATATCATAATTTTTTTTTTTTATTAGACTCACAATGGTAAGGACCACACATGTTTTATTTATTGATTTAATTAATTTTTTCGGTAAAAAAAGTATAAAAAATGTTTTGAAACAATTGAAGATAGTCATTTATAGGGTTTATTTTTGTGAACATTTTTGACTTTTTGACATTTTATTTTCATTAATTTCATGGTCTTTAATAATTTTTTTAGTTTATAAGTAAAACGAAAAAAACCCCGGTTTTTGTCCAAGCGGCGAGTCTCCCTTTGCGGCTAAAGGGTATATCCTCACAGGACACACTGTATAGCAGGGATCGAAACCGGTTAAAACCGCGGTTTTCTCATTTCTGAACACCGGAACTGGAACCAGAACCAAAAGCTTTGAAATACCGGATAAAAAACCGTAACCGAAACCTAAGACCTTAAAAAACCGTTTTCAAAACCCAAACCGAAACCATAGAATTGAAAAACCGCTCTTGTACTGTTCTTGAAAAACGGATTAAAATTTAAAACTAATGTCGGTTTCTTTGAATTCCATAAAGTTAATTATATTATTTGTAATTCTACTATTTTTATACGAAGAAATTATTATGTTTGGATTTATTGATAAAAATCCCAATGCAGTTATACTGAGTATTACGAAATATTAATATAATATATATTATTACTAAACTTATGATTGAAAATTGAAAATACAAATAATATAGTGTGATGTTAATGTAATATACAATATTAAATATTAATGTAATCGAATAATGATCTCAACCATAATATGGCAACATAATATTATGTCGAATGCAAAAGTAGGCATAAGGCACCTAAATTAGGTACAAAATATTCAAGTTAATAACACGAAATTAGTTCTGCTGAACGTTTATTTGTTATATCGTATATTGTACACTAATTATACAAAGTAGCCATATTTCAGGGCTTTAGACTCTGCCCTTATAATAGTTAATAGATAATAAAAATCGAATCTACAGTAATTAGACAGGAAAATAAAATGGAAATTTTTAAAAACCGTTCCAAAAACCAAAACCAAAAATTTTCTAAAACCGTTCTTTAAACCGATAAAATATTTGAAAAACCTTTTTTAAAACCGAAACCAAAACCAGAAAATTTAGAAAACCGTTCTCAAGAACTAAAACCGTAACCGTTAAAATTTGAAACGGTTTCGATCCCTGCTGTATAGTTTATCAATATTTGTTATTGTTAGACGTTAGTTATTGTAATTTTATATATTTGTGTATTCAAATATTATAGGCACACGCACGACGCACAACTATCCAACAAAATTATAAAAACTATCCAAGTAGGGGTATCAATAAAACTAAAAACGACTTACTCGAAGTAATAGCTAAAAATTAAAATTTAATAATTTAAAAAAATTATATATCAGGTAGGTACCTACATAATATTATCTATTGCCCACGATATAATACAAAATTAATCATTAAATTATAAAAATTATTTCTATACAATTATTGTAATATATTTGTTTATATTATAGATGTATAACCGTGGTATAAATGCAATATTATAAAAAAAAAAAATATGAACAACATCAAGACAATTTATATATTTCGAAAATATTTTTTTTCTTTTACGTTGTATTTAAAAAGCAATAATTATTAATTAATATTATATTTATTGTTTTTATGGTGTGATCAGTTACACCTTATCATAATAAATACTTTTTGTTCTAATTATGGTTAACTCAATAATATTATTAGTACAATAATTATTACTTATTTCTATAAATATATAAATGTATTCAAATATAGGTACCAACCCTAAATTAAATGTAATTATAGTTTGACAACACTTACGTATATCAACCGGTGTTATTATATTTTCTACAATGATTTTATTTAAAATACATACTAATAATAATAATTACAATTTACATATTAAGTAGATGGCTAATATTTACACGATTTGCAAATACAATAAGATCATATTGATTATCGTTACTCAGAGATATTATAATTACATAAATATTTCTTTTAATGTTCGAATGAATGTAAAAATGAAAACAAATGTTGTGCAAATAATATCTTCTGAAAAATGTACAATTTTGAATTAAGTCGACGCCAAACGCGCATTTGTTGCCTCCGTCTTACAAACGTAGAGCATAGCAAATTTTCAGTTCACAATTAGGTAGGTACACGTTTTAATCTGTAATTTCTAAAATTAGAGTGAATTTACCTCTTAAAAAAACTAAAGGTGAAAATATTATCTAAAGCATTTTGGTGGATATTATTGGCATTTTTACTAAGGAAGTTATGATAATTTTAAAATGTACGATTTAAAAATAGGCATAACTTGTTTCTTAAATAAAATATCAATAAAACCCTCCGATATGCTGTAGGTAACCTTTAAATTTTATAGGAGGTAAATTCACTCTAATTTTAGAAATTACAGAGTAAAATGTATTATTATGAACGTTATATTTGCCATGATGTACGTTTATAAAACGGAGACAACAATTAATGCATGTGTGGCATGTACATGAAGTTGGCCCCCCCACTTTGTCCGAATGATTTCAAAATACCACCAAATAATTGCAAATCCAGTTTCGCTAATTGCAAATCACCCAGTTTTGAGTAAACTCAAATTCAATGTTGGGGGAGGGGCCAACTTCATGCAGCCCCCCCCCCCACTTTTTCCGATTTTTTTCAAAATGCCGCCAAATAATTGCAAATTCATTGCAACTAATTGCAAATCGAGTTTTGCTAATTGCAAATCATTTTTTATATTTTTACGAATTTTCACTTTTTAGCCAGCCCCCCCACTTGTTCCGTTATTTTTTCAAATTACCACCAAATTAATTGCCAAATTCATGCAACTAAATGCCAAATCATTTTTTTATATTTTTTTACGTAATTTTTCAATTTTTTTAGCCCACCGCCCCCCCCCCCCCCCCCCCACCTTTATCTATTTCATATCTTAGAAGACATATTTACTTACCTAGATCCATTTTATTTAAATCATATTAGTATTTTTTTACTAAAATTGTTCTATTGGAACACTATCCAATTAGTACATAATATTTCTAAATTACTATATGCACCTATTGACTATTAGTTACCTTATGTTCAAGTAGGTAAAGAAATATATTTGTTATTTAAGTATAATACAAATTAGTTTTTATCTAAATACCATATTATCTAGATAAAAATTAGATAATCTTTATCTAATCTAGGTAAATGTAAAATGTATTTATCTTTATCTGTAGCTAGAAAAATGTATATACAATTATCTGTATCCTTTCTAGATATAGGTTTTCGTTATTTATTCTCAACACTGT
>NC_042494.1:29384589-29412981 GCF_005508785.2 Acyrthosiphon pisum
CAATAACTACTATTATATTTTAAAATACGTAGTACATTTCCCAAAGAAATAATCAGTAGGTACTCTTACCGTAACAGACTAGAATTACAATAAAACAAAAACAAAAATCAGCTTGTAAATATCAGACTTACGTAATCATTTTAAATAAATTTAAAGGTACATTAATTATTTTATTTATTTCAACGAGTCGTTTGATTATTTTTTATTTACCATTAATAGTACAAGCGTATAAATTCTTGTTATATTTGCCTACAGTAAAAAATTAAACAAATGGTTTCATTATATTTTTTTAATAATTATGTTTAATAATCTTATGGGGCACCTAAAGCGGTACTAATAATTAGTGTCTTAGGTACCCGTGGAAAATGTACATACATGACATATAGTGTATAATGTATAATATTATAAACAATGAGTCAGATAAAATAGCAGGAGTGCTGAAAAGCCCAAGAATAAGCTGAACCAGTCAAAATTATAATGAAGACACAGGAAACCTACACAACAACCTAGAAATCGATGTTTTACCAACAGTATTCTAACTCCTGTAAACTCCTGTTAACTGGGGGAAATAGCGTCATGGGTCTATGCAGTCGGGCAGTGGTAGAGCAATCGCCCGGCAAGCGAGAGACTCGGGTTCGATTCCCGGTCTGGTGGCTAAATTTTTGACGTTATTTCCCCGGGAGATAGTTAACACAGAACACTCCTAAGAGGATAGTGTGACTGAGGCATTGAGAAGCGTGGTCACTGTGAAGTGGCATAGTGGAAGTGTAAATGAAAGGTAAAGCAAATGACCAAATATGAGCTACTTATACATGCAGTTAGATATATTTTGTGATGTCCAACGCAAACCAATATTATTATTATTATTGTTATAACAGGTACAGAATGAGCGCGACATGCGACAAGATAGATAGGCTACAACTCATTTGCGCACAAAAACATAACTCATTTGCACACAATTTATGAACAATAGAAACCTTTTTTCCAAGAAATTTATCCACGTATAGGGTGTACATAATCTGCGTAACTCCATATTTTCAATTTGGTCAACACTGATAGGTAGTGGATAATAATTATTATAGTCAAACAACATTTTCCTTCACCCTTTAAAATGCTTAGGACTTATCATCATCATATTCTGATGTTATAGACTGGCGGGTTTAAAAATGTTGTTTTAGCTATTTATTTTAGAACAGCTTCCTTAGAAACATTATTCACAACTTTGTCAAATTACAATAAATTAGGTACAATCATTTTTACAAGTCATTAAAATTTACAAATTACACAAATTATAGTTAATACATATTTAATATTTATTGGTATGTGTTTGCGTCAAAAATGTTATAAGATCAATTTTTTTAGATTTGTAATCTGAATATATATTTTTTCTACGGGTATTTTCTTTATTTTTTTTTTAATGAATTTATTTTTAAATCAGTGTCGACTTGAATTTCCATGAGTATTTGAATGATGTGGTGAATGTGGGGTGGAGGCGTATAAAATTGACTATTGAAGTGCATGTGAAAGTTTTCAGCTCCGTTCGTTGTTCTTGGGCTTTAAGACTATACGGTTTTACTCCTGCCTGATTAAGTGACCCATACACGATCAATATTATTATTCGATATTCGACATTGAGAATATTATTGACCGTGTATTGGCCGTATTGAAGGTACTTCAATATTTATTAACGGGTGATCATTGATATCAATATTATTGAACGTGTTGGGCAGTTTAAGACACTCTGTACACCCAAAACTGTACCTAAAATCTGGTTTTCATTGTTTACTATTTTGTGCGCAAACGAGTCTCCACCGATAGATAAGGCAACTATCCCGCGAACCTCAGGTCTCCGCCGATCGATGACCGCACCACCGTACGGCAGTCGCACACACGCTCCGCTCCTAGTACCCACGGCTTAAGCCGCCTACACACTTGTAACATTTGCGCGTATCATCCTTTGATGTGGCCAAATTTACCAACAACTGGTGGAACGGCGTTACGGCATTACGACGTAACAGAAAATGTTATAAGAGTGTACGCAGCTTTAGGTACAACTATAAAGGTCTAAAAACTCCATAACGATAACCATACCTTTAAATAATATACCTAGAATATCGGCCACTCATGTTAATCTGCGCATATGTGACCCCCTCCGTCACCTGTCACCTGTTTCTGTGCCACCGAAGATCGTAAAGTACTGGCCGATACCAGCACTACCTTTTTTCCCGTCTCAGCTACCGGTACCATGAGCAAGTAGCAAGCGGTTTTGCTGGTGCGCCGATTGGCGGCACAGGACACACATCATTCGCTGGTAACGTTTTTTTTTTTTTGGTACATTATTATAATTCTCACCGTGGCCGGTACTTTTAGTGTCTTATTATTATTATCTTATTATTAAAAGTATGGTACATTATTATTTTTCTCCCACCGGTAAACTGCTCCGTCGGAGCCGTGTGGTGAATACTATTTTATATTTATTGGTAAAATGTATTATTATTATTATAATGGTTAAAAGGCATATCCTAATTTATCATTTATTCTGACCGAGTTTTATGTCCTTCGGCTTTCTCGGCACCAACTTAAGCGTTATTAAAATAAACATGTATATATTATATTTTCCCCCAAATTGAGCCTTTATTATTTCATCATCGGTCACCCTTCCTATTACTGGTCCAAATGTATCCCCGTTCTTATTATTATTATTAAAAAATTCACGGCACTCCGGCTTTCTGGTCTCGGTCCGTGGTTGGCGACCGTGAAATGTTCGAGGCAGCCACATGACTATCGAGAACATGACAAATATGTTCGAGTAGTCACAATTTCTATAGTACAAAAACGTTTACAAGTATCGCATTAACAAAGCGCGTGGGTACATTTCATAATTCAATACCTATTATTATCTTATTTCATATTTCAACATGCGCAACGAATAAGGCAGTAACTCAATTTTCCAAATTTTTTTTTTTTTTCTATAGGGTATCACTATTTTTCTGGAAGTCCAGCAAAGACGGCAGTAACTGCATTTTATTGCATACGTTCTACACAATAAAATAGAGTAATGACTATAATAATTCGACGATTCTGAAACTGATGAAGATGATTTTCGTTATGAATTGTGACTATGAAATAAATGATAAAAACATAGTACCTACCTAAACAAACATAAAAAATATCAAAAATATTATTTATGACATTTATGTTTCTTATAAAATGTATAATATTATAACCTATTGGCTATTGACTATTTATAATTTATGACCGAAAAAGTAGGTATTCAAAGTAGCTTCTTTAAAGGGGTTTGGGCCGTTTAGTTTTATAGAATACTGGGCTGTTTACTTCCCAGTCCGCCCCTGGTCACCAAATTTAGTAAATTATACTTAGTTCTTACTTATTGCTTCTGATGCTTCCTCGATATAGTTGTTATATTCAGTACCTAAAAAATTATTAATTACAGTAACATTTTATTAATGTTTAGGTATTAAACAAAAAAAAATTGCAATACGTTTTGGGAACTAATTATAACTAATTTTAGTTGAAAACCAAAGAAACTTTAAAATAATACATTGCAGATTCTCAGCTTTTAACATGTTTTAAAATGATCATTATAGATCCAGCGTGACGGTAGTGGCGCGTAGATAAGTAAAAAAAAAGCGGAGCGGACACTGCCGTAGACCGTAGTACGAGCCAGAGTTCACCCATTGAATGTGTGTAAATTTGCCTGTTTTCTTTAACCAGGGCTACTGACCTGTTAGCACCCGAAGAATTTTTGTTACATATTGTAAGGGGCGAGGCACTGTGTGCCCTAGATTGGTCACACTGTACCGGCACGGACAATCGTTCGGTGCCGATCTTCACCGGACATGAGACGAGCATTGCAGCTGAGGATTGGCTGGGCTCAGTGGATGCCCTTGCCACAATCAACAATTGGCCAGTGCAATACCGCCTTCAGTTTGTGAAATCGAATTTGACAACTGCCGCCCGAGGATGGTTCTTGACGGAAAGTTTTTGCGACTGGTCTGATTTCATGCTGAAGTTCCGCGCCATGTTTGTTCGGACGCTGCGGATGTCCGACCGTTGGAATATTATGAATGAACGTTGTCAAGCTGAGGAGGAACATATCGCCGATTACTTCTATGACAAACTCCAGCTCTGTCAAGCACTGAACCTGAGTTTCACCGAGGTTCGTGAGCAGATTATTGCGGGCATCCGTTCACAAGGGCTAGCCACCTACGCTATGAGCAGGACGCATACCGCCAGTTCGGAGCTGCTTGCCGATTTACGCGAATGGGAGCGCTTAAATGAAATGCGCTGGAGGCAATTTCCGAGGCCACCGAAGACCGCCTTCGCCGCAAAACCGAATAAAGCTGGTGGACAATAAACAAACCAGGGAACAAACAATTATCGCCGTAACACCGATAAAAGTACGACGTCGTCAGAGACTCACCTGAGTGCCTCGGGTTCCGGTGCGGGATCCCGAGGTACATCCTCCTCCACAGTTCGGTGTTATAATTGTGGTGGGACGGGGCACATAGGGAGAGACTGCCCAAAACCGCGGAAGCCGTGCTCGGGATGTAAGTCCACGTCTCATTCGCGCGGCCAGTGTACTGTCGCACCACGCCCGTCCACGACAACAGCTGAGACTATGTGCGCCGAATTGGTACAAGCGGTACCGAATAGTAATGCTTTCATAAAAACTGTATATTTCAACGAACACCAGACCACCTGCCTCATCGACTCGGGTTCGTCGCATGTGTTGGTGCGGGCCGGTTTGGCCGATCGCGCGGGAGTCACAATGCGTCGGACTACCCGACCAGTTTACACGGTCGGCGATGTGCATCAGCCGAGTGTGGTAACTCTTGGTGAGACTACCGCGAGTATCATGATCGATGGAGCGTACGCAGAGGACCACCCCGTCTGTGTTGTCAGCGACGACTCAATACCGGTTGATGTATTAGTGGGCCGAACGTGGTTGGATCTGCCTCACGTGAATTATTATAAAAGAGGTAATGAATTTGTCATTGAGGCTATCGGTGCGATATGCCCTTCCGTCACTACCGAGATCGTCGAAAGCGAGTGTTTCGATATACATACGGCGTTAGTGGACGTGGAGAGGCCTGTACCGCCGCCTTTGGTAGAGCAGGACGTCAAGATTGACCCAAACGTCCCGTTTGACGAGCGGTTGAAATCGTTAACACTGCTAAACGAATATCGACATGTGTTTGCCAAGTCATTGGCGGAACTGGGTTGCACCGACGTGCTCCACATGGACATCGTGGAGGCGCCCGGGAGCGAGCCCGTTCGTCAGCGGCCTTACCGTACCTCTCCGTCCGACCGTCGAATTATTTCTCAAATCCTGGATGAATGGAGGGCCGCCGGAATAATCACGGACTCCACATCCCCGTACGCCAGTCCGGTTCTGCTGGTAAGCAAGGGAAGCGGTGAGAAGCGTTTGTGTGTTGATTTCCGGCGATTGAACCAACAGACTGTGGATCAACCGTACCCAATGCCGGATATTGACGAGCTGCTCAGCCACCTCGCAGAGGGGAAACTGTTTTCTACTTTGGATCTCTCGAATGGATTTCTGCAGATACCACTTAGTGAAGAAGCGAAAGAAAAGACTGCTTTTGTTACCGAAGACCATACAGCGAAGTTTGAGCGCATGCCTTTTGGGCTGAAAGGAGCACCTGGCATGTTCCAGAAAACCATGAATCTCGTCTTTAAGGAGCTAAAGGACGCCGGTGATATATTTATATATTTGGATGATATTATTGTTCCGTCGCAGGACTGGGAACACATGCTCCACGTGATGCGACTTGTTTTTAAATCCCTACGTTCCGCGAATCTCACACTCAAGCCTGCCAAATGTACCTTTGGTGCCAGACAGCTGGATTTTCTCGGTTTTACGATATCGAGCGGTGAGATCCGACCGGGGCCTAAGGTAAACGTTATCAGAAGTTTTCCGCCGCCTCGAGATGCTCATGAAGTGCGCAGGTTCCTAGGCTTGGCTGGCTACTTCCGGAGGTTTATCGTTAATTATGCCAAGATAGCCGCCCCGCTGACTCTGCTCACTGGTAAGGACACGCCTTTCAGTTGGGCCGAAATACAACAGAATTCTTTTGACGAGCTTAAAGAGCTGTTGTGCCGGGAGCCGGTAGTCCGCATGTTCGATCCGAAAGCCCCCGTCACCCAGGTGCATACTGATGCAAGTTCGGTGGCACTGTCCGGTATACTGCTACAGGGTCCGACCAGTACAGATTTACATATGGTATATGCGGTTAGCAAGAAGACCACCGACGCGGAGTCAAGATACCATAGCAGTCGCCTGGAACTGTTCGCAGTAATTTGGTCTCTAAATCGGCTACGCCAGTACCTACTCGGACTACATTTCACAGTTGTCACCGATTGCCAATCGCTGATATATCTGAATTTACATAAGACTGTAAATCCGCAGATAGCTCGTTGGTTCGAGACTTTGCAACAATTCGATTTTGACATCAAATTCCGGCCAGGTACGCGAATGGCACATGTGGATGCGCTGAGTCGGGTTGAACCACCGTCTACAGGCGTTCCCGATATATCCGTCGACACCGAGCTTGTCGAACGTCTGAACGTATTTGTCGCCATGTCAGTGACCGACCGGGTGCGCTTTATGCAGCAAGCGGATAGCGCCTCCAAAGGTCTGATCGAGTTGATCACGCGTTCCGGTACACTCACGGATCATGAGAAACGCGTTGTCGAGCTGTACGAGGTACATGACGGCATCTTATACCGAAGATATGCGGGCCGTATGTTACTCGTCGTTCCCAAAGCTATGAGAAAGGGCATAGTCATCGGAGCCCATGACTATGGAGGTCATTTCTCCCAGGATCGCACGGTGGCGAAGATAACACAGGACTTCTGGTTTACCGGTATGAAACGATACGTCCGACAACATATACAAATGTGCCTCGATTGTCTGATCCACAAACGGCCAGCCGGTAAGAAACCGGGGCTCCTCCACCCTATCCCAGCGGGTAGACGACCATTTGAAGTCGTTCATGTCGATCATCTGGGACCCTTCGAAACCAGTTCAACGGGAAACCGATATATACTAGTTTTGGTCGACAACATGACTAAGTATACACATCTTTATGCGTGTCGATCCACCGATGCTGCTAGTGTTGTGAGACGGCTAATTAAGTTTTGTGATACTCGTGGAGTGCCACGTCGTATTATCAGCGACCGGGGTACCTGTTTTACCAGTAGGTCGTTTGAAGATTTTTGTCGACAACGAGGGATCAGCCACACCCTCAATTCCACTCGGCACCCACAGGCGAACGGGCAGGTGGAGAGGGCGAACAGAACGATACTACCACTCCTCAGCATGATGACCGACGATCAACAGCGTTGGGACATTCATCTGCCGGAAATCGAACGGCACCTCAACTCGGCGGTGAACAAGTCGAGTACCAGGTCACCTTTCGAAGTGTTACATGGATATAACCCACGGTATCATGGGGGCGTCATGTTCGATCACAGCCGCACTCGCGATGACTGGACAGATCCGCATGAGCTTCAGGAACATGCACGTTCCGCGATCGCGCAAAGTCAGTCGCGTATGAAGGCTTCGTACGATCAGCGTCACCATCAAGGTGTGAAATATGATGTAGGGGAGGTCGTTGTGATGATGCGACAACCGCGGCCCGATCAAAACTCCAAGTTGCAAGCAAAATACCGAGAACGACCCCTGCAGGTCATGGAAGTGTTGCCGGGCGACACATACAGAGTGGCGGAACTGGCCACCGATGGTCGCGAGGTGTATGCGACGACGGCCCACGTATCGCAGTTAAAGTCCTGGAAAATCCTTCGCGAGGTTGAAGAGGACCCGCCAGACAATGTCCGACACGAGGTCGAGGTTGAAGAGGTTCCGCCAGACAATGTCCGACACGAGGTCGAGATCGAAGAGGGCCCGCCAGACAATGTCCGACACGAGGTCGAGGAAACACGCCCCGCCGTAGCCGTCGCGGGGATTGCCAGGCCCAGTCGTTCCAGGAGGCGTCCTGCCCGCTTCGCGGACTATCAGCTGGATGAGGTATAGGTTAACTAGTTACTCCGTTGTAAAAAAAAAATTAATTATTTGTAACACCGTTAGTGTAATTATTTTTTTTTATACCGTTTGTTTAATTATTTGTAACACCGTTAGTGTAATTATTTTTTTTTAATACCGTTTGTATTAATTATTTGTAACACCGTTTGTGTAATTATTTTTTTAACACTGTTCTGTAAAAAAAAATATATTAATTTTTCCGGTTGCTCAGGATCGAGGGCGATCCCGCAGGCCAGGAGGGCCGAGTGTTAGCACCCGAAGAATTTTTGTTACATGTTGTAAGGGGCGAGGCACTGTGTGCCCTAGATTGGTCACACTGCGCCTCGGGCCCACTGTACCGGCACGGACCGCGACGGCGGCCCGTGCAGTCAGTAGTACAGTTGTAGTTTTTTTTGTATACCGAGCTCAGAGTATTTGTGTTAAGGTCCGGCGACGCCGTGTACCTCCGAACCCGTACGTAGCTATAGTTAATATATTTGCTAAAGGAACCGGTGACGCCGTTTCCGTCATCGGGTCTTCCGGGCAACCGAACCATTTAAGTTTACAGTAATAAAAGTAACGTTTACTAACCGAAGTCGTCATATGTGTCTACTACTTAAATTAAATTCCTGACCCGTCTCCTGTTCTTCCTCAACAGGTGCTAACAGACCTAATGAATGGACGGATTGGTCCGTTTGTGGTATCAATATATCGGTAATGATGTGCAGATTATACCTTTGTCACTTTTGAAAAAATTGATTGAATAATGCCGAATATATATAAATATATCAAATGTATATACTTCGATATAGACACGGTGGTCAACATGCATAGACGATGCAACTAATTAGTAATTACCCTGTTGAATTTTTAAATTCGTTGAAACCACCGGGTATGCAATATCACAGGCTAATTCTGCGAGTGGGCACACCTATTATATTGTTGCGAAATTTGAAACCACCTAAACTGTGCAACAGGACCAGGCCTAAAGTCAAAGTCTTACATCGCAATATAGTGGAATCCACAATTTTAACTGGATGTGCCAAAGGGGAAACTGTATTTGTACCACGAATTCCTTTAATTCCAAACGATCTTGCGTTCGAATTTAAACGATTACAGTTTACGCTCAGAGTTTGCTTTGCAATGGCCAATGACTATAAAGTATAAACAAATCTCAACGCCAGACTCTCAAATTTTCGGAAATAGACTTGTGAGAAAACTGTTTTTCACATGGGCAGTTCCACATAGCTTGCTCACGCGTAAGCTTAAGCCTATTAGCTTGGTGATTTTAACTCCTACTAATAAATCAGTGAAGAATATTGTCTACAAAGAAGTTCTGTAGATAATATTTTGAATAACTATTAGTAAAATATTTATTATAAACATTCACTGCAAAAACTTATCGCAAACGAATCTACGGTCAAAAGTTATAACTAATAGAATTGGTTATGATAGTAATAAAATTGTCTTAATAACTAATATGTATAAAATATTATTTCAACAATCTTAATTAAATTTTATTTAAATAGAATAAACAATATTTAATCTTGCCAGATACATTTTATACTTAAGCCCGACAACGACGGGTAGTTTAGCTAGTATTGGATAATATCGCAAATCACGTGTAATTATTGTATTCCGTTGCTTTAGTGAGCCGCGAGGATCGTCGACAGTTAATATTAACTAAAATTTGTAAAATGGTTTGTAAAGCGTATAAACAGAAAATACGAAAAAAGATTCATTATAGTATACATCATCAGTGGCGTAATTTGGTCATTTTTGTGGGGGGGATGACATTTTTTAACATTTTGCCCCCCCCCCAAAAAAAAAAAAAAAAATATTTATTATAAGCACCTTTCAGTGCAATATACATATTTATAAATATTAAAATTAAATAACAAGACTCCACACGAATGATTAATTTAATATCAGTACCTATAGCACAATATCAAATCGATGGCATAGTGTACACATGTTGTAAGTGACATTTTTGTAATTGTTCAGGAGAACGATAACTGTGATTTTATTTCACGCAGATTACATGCACTACAACAAATGCGCCGACCTCTAGCAGACTTAATATTTACTATACACTTACAACATTTGTACACAATATGTAGAAAGTTGTTAACAAGATTTTAACAATGCAAAAAACTAATTTTTCAGAATTTTGCACTTACAACATGTGTACACTAATACATTATGCCATCGAAATTATGAATTATAAAACTATAAAATTCGAATGCCGATTGCTGATTGTAACTGTAACTTATAACCGATGTTCGATTACCGAATAACGACGAAACTAGGAAAGTCACTACGAAAATTCGGATCAAGTGTACAAATCATTATTAAGTTATTTTTTGTTCAATACTTCAATGGGACGATAGTCTTTAATGTAGATAAAATAATCTGATAATCATCGAGCGTCGTCGATCCACGAAAAAATAATACTCTCTTCACTCTTATCATTTTTCGGACAACTTACAGCTAGCCAAGGCATTTGATATCAATAATAAAAATATATATATAATTAGTTAAAGAAGTACATAGGTAAATGTAGTTAACCAGTCTTAAAAAAAAAGTCATGGGGGGATACGACACCCAAATCCCCCCCGTAATTACGCCACTGTACAGCATGCAGTAGGAAAGTATCAGAAGGCAGGTTTTTTTGGGGGGACGAAGCTCCCCACTTCCTTGTACATGATTTAATTCTTTCTCCCTCTATTAAACAATTCTTAAATACACCTCTGATTGTGTCAAACTAACTATTATAGTTTTACGACTTATGTACCTAATAAACTATTAAAATTTAACGTGCATCCTATTCATAGGTACTTACCTAATTTTTTAAAAGACCTTTTTAAGTTATAAATAAATAATATTTATCTATGAATTTACTTACCTGAAAATGGAGACGAAAACGAAATAAAACAATCTAGAACGTAAATTAAATACTAAAAACCAAATTAAACTTCTTTCAAGTTGTAAAGTTACATATTTCATAATACAAATATACTGAGTGATTCATATGATACCATAAGAAACATTTTTTTAAACTTAACTCGTAAGTATTAGTGTTTTATTTAAGTTGTGGAAAATATAATTAGTTTCAATGCCACAAAGTAGCTATAGGTTTTTAAGCAGTTTCTTTAAATTAAAATTAATAAATTGAAAAAAGTATTTATTCATTTTAAAACAGGTATTTTGAGTAGATAGTAGTTATGTAGATAATATAACGTAATAGTTAATGTACTATTCTATGTAAAATATATTTACTTGTTTTAAAAACCTATACTAAACTTTATTAAATAACTTTATAATTAATATATAATTTAAACACCAATATACCAAAGATACATTTAAAATAGTCATTATACAATTTAAATTTAATTAATTAAAACCCTATTTAAAACTGTTTTTTTTTAATTTCTGCAAAACATAATACACCATTAATACTATTAAAATGATTTACCCTCAATCTCACACCAAGTTTCAGGTGGTAGCATACGTTCTAAAAACAATACATTTTTTCCATTTTATAAATATTTAATTGTATAATATATTTTTGTATTAAGTTGTATATAAGACGAGTAAAAATATTTAAATTAAGTATTTACATGTAAGCTTGGCCCAACATACTGAGTTCACTTAGGGCTTTGTCTTACGAAAAATCCCGATATTCTCGATATTTTTGTCACGACAATATTTCTAGTGACTTATATCGATCAATGAACAATATCCTGGATCTAAACTAGGACCATTCGTCTATATCATACTCAATATTAATTTCACACCTCAAACACAGCTTTTTTGTCATCGACTGGTTGTTATAAATTTCATAATATAATAGTCCAAAATTAAACCAAAAAATAAGTTTTAAATCTGATCATAACTTTGACAAAGTATTTAATAGCTTTACAATACTCATACAATGACTTTTTTGTCCAGCATTTAAACACCACCAAAAATTCAGTTCATAAGCAACCTTTTCTCACTAATTCATAGAGTTTAAAAAAAAAACGAAAAGCAAGAACACGTTAACAACTCACATGACTACCCATTCTTAAAATCACATAACATTATAAACTATAAAATGCATTAAACATAATTCTAGAAAAGAATAAATCAGACATACCTATTTGTTCACAAGTTGATTAAACATTTCTCTTTAGACAAAATATTATTTGGGAACGTAAAAATTTCTTCAGTTCAAATTTTTCTAAATTCCTTTAAAGAAACTTGATTCGAGACTCATTTGCGATTTCTAATAATTATAAAGCTGAAGGTTTTTAAATTCAGCCACCTTCATGAAACGTTTCAACCTTGCCGTGGTATACTTATAGTCATATCTCTACATATAGATAAGATAAATAGCTTTTTAGACCATCCATAGTGTACCTCACTTATCAGCCATCCGAAAAATGTAAAAAGTCAAACAGATTATCCAAAATTCACCTAAGAAAGAGTCCATTGATTTTGCCTTCAGTTGTTAGATGTCTCCCTAAAAATCACTCGTTCTTATAACATATACATTTAGTGCAATACTAAGACTGTCATATTTTCCAAATCTTTGGAAATTTTTAAAAATAATTTTAACTCCAACCTCTTACAGGCTTGCCTTTTCTATCTAAATTCCAAAGTACTATAACATTCTCCTAAATACCCAGTTTGAGTCCTAGGCCTCTCATAATACGATACATCAAGCTCATAAAATATTCGACGTTATTTCTATGTCGTTTGAAAAAAACTATACTTTCCTGGTGTTTTTTTATATGTTTCTCAAGCTTTTGACAGGGTCTGGCATGAATGATTACTTTTTGTACTGAAAAAAATGTCTTCTCCTCTCTATTTCTCTTAACCAAATCTTACTTAACTGACCAACACTTCTAAGTTCAGTATAGCTCTTTAACTTCGAGAATTTCTAAAATTAATGCTGGTAATACCATATAAAACCATAAGTATCTTATCTCCCTTGCTTTTCAATATCTTTTCTACCAACCAGCCCACAATGCAGCAAACTATTGTGACAGATTATGCTGATGGCAAAGTCAACGTGCCTATTAGTTTAAATCATTTAACTACTTCAACTTACCTGAAAATAAATCATTATCTCACGTTCAAGTAAAAAACCAAATAACTAATTTAAAAAAATCAAAGCAAATAAATCCACACAATCAATCACACTCAAACAGGATGTGACACGGATCCAGAAAATACCGTTTGAATTAATATGCTGTCTTTCTACCACGTGCTTACTTCTCTTATCAACCACCAGTTCATGACACGTGACACTTAACACACAACGGGCGGGGGCGAACTGGAACGCCACAAGGTCCAACCAGTATGAAACGGGCATCTGTATGTTGTTAATGTCCATAATATGCACATTGCACACGAAAAACGCATCCATCCGTATGACGTGACAACCGTTTTTCTTATGTTATTCTGCTTTACCCATTGCTTGACTGATTCCGTCGTATCTTTCAGCAACGCAATTTTCTTAATATTATATTGTTTTTTACAAATACGACAAGCTCCGTATGCGCATCTTTACTTAAATATCACCCAATTACTATAATCAACAAGTGTGGTTAACCAATAGACAATTGTCTTTAAATGTAATATTTGTTATTTTTTTTTAGTAAATAATATCTGCTGGTTGATGGATACTCTACTCGACCGTTACAAGTGTATGTCTAACTTTTACACTAAATACGTCCCGATAGCTACGTCCAATACAGTCATGTACTTGCGGAATTCAACCTAGATAAGCGACTCACATAGAATAACCATATTTAAACCAAAATATTAACTCTTAATGCGTATGATTAATCCTCTTTTATCTAAAATGTATAGTACCAGTCTAAAAACCAAATTGCTAATTTTAAAACTCTCTTTAAGTCTATTTGGACTCATGGATAACGGCTTTGGAGCACGGTGAAAAATAAGATACAAATAAAACCCAAGTCTTCTAAAGCACTTCACTGACTATCCAATGCTCCACCATAGGTATATCTTCAATATAATTCTACATAATGATTTCAAATTTCAATATGCAAATTATTGATGAAAAAATACGCTCCTTTCATACACGCTTTTATTTGTGACTTCAAAATCATCTCAATCACCTTATAAAGGATCTTTCCATCCTTAGTCTCTAGATAATAAGTTTTAACTGTTTAAAAAAATACCTTGTATAGATTTTCAACATTAATCAGTAAAGATTAAGATAATGTTTTTATTTTCTTAAAACCAAACACACATTTTAAATAATATCATGTTATACATACCGGGTCTTTTAACAAGGGATATAAGATATAACACATAGTTCGTTCCATAATCTAAAATGTATGTATAAATAATATATATTACTAGCTGATCCCGCGCACTTCGTTGCCAGTAAAAAATTACAACTTTAAAAAAAAATTATGATTGTTCAATTCTCTTTGGGTGCAACTCAGCCTCCCTAGTAGGCAACCCGACTACGTTGAATCGCAGACAATCGCAGCATTTCAAGTAGGCAATGTCCGAAAATTTGATTTGATGCATGCTTGCACCTGATCTGCCGGATTAACCAATAGCAACCATATATAAACAAAAATGTCCACGGTAAATCTCAAAATCACGATTTAAGCACGTCCACAGATTGGACCTAGGCGGGTGAAAAATACTTAAAGACCTATTCTCATATCTACCAAATATACAAAAAAATTACATTAAAATCGGTCGAGCCGTTATGGAGGAGTGTGACCAATAACACCGTGGCACGTTATTTTTATATATTAGATATTATTAGATACGTTTAAACATGATTTCATCACAATAGAGTACAAAACATTTCAAAATGTGAATAATTAAATTTTTAATAATTTAGTTTAATTTGTTAGGCTAAAATATTATTATTTCACATTGCTGTGCTTTTGAGTTTGGATCGTGGTTAAAATCTCCTATAGCTACTATATAATATACATACAGTCAGGATTGGACAAGATAAAAAAATATTGATACAAGTTATATTAACTTTTAGTATATAGACTTAGATATCACATATATTCACAGAATGTTAAACGTTGAACATTTACCGAAATCAAGGTCTTATGCCGTGGTATACCTAACATTGACTGCACATCATATAGTATACTATTATGCATAATAATATAATAGGTACACTTGTGCACATTTAGAGCATTTCCCGACCATAATTAAACCATTAAAGTACAAATTATTAAAAATGTAATAACACCTAAAATATTTAGAAAAAGCCATTACATTTATAAAATTATAAGCCAAAGAAGCAAAGATAAAATATATAGAGGTACATATACTAAAATAACAATCATGAAGAATTATTAATTGAACCATATTAAATTATAAGAAGCATCAAAAACATTTGTAGAAATAATAACTTACTACTCAATGTTTCGCGTGCCGCATAAAATTTATCTAAAATTATCAATATTTTATAATTATTCAAAATACAATTAGGTAAGAACTTCATTATTTACAATATTACCCCTAAGAAATCATAATGAATGATTAATGCATTCATGATGTAACTTAAACTAGACTATATTCATATGCATACATTATTATTATTATAAACTTCGTACCTAATTTATAATACCACATAAAAGGCAATGTTTTTTTAAGGGAATCTGAAGACAGTACATAAAATAATTTTTTATATTTCATCATCCTCTCAGAAATCCCTTATCTCTATTCCTAGATGATCTCCGAATTTAAAACTTTCTGGTATTAGAAATTTCAAAATATATTATTAAGCTAGGTATTGCATAGCTTTTATCACGGGCCTGGCGTGGTGACTGAAAAAAAATTTTTGTAACGAAAAAGCGTGACCGTAAGATGTTATTATTATTTTTGTTATTTGCAGTCTAACCAGTTGCTAAGCAAAAAAAGTCTTGAATAAAATATTTCCGTACGGTGTTTATCTACCATTATCAAAAAAAAACTAATTTTGTCATTTTCTTTTCGGTCGTTTCGCTCAAAAAGTGTAACTTGAATTAATATCATACAAAAATAAATAGTTTTAATTACATGATAGCTAGAAAATTGCTATGCAATAGCTTTACCACGGCAGTCACTGAGTGCCTCAGATATTTTTTCTGTATTTTAGTACATAGTCATAAATAATTTCAAAAAATCAATGCATGAAATGAACCATAAATAATGAATAAACATTATAATTATAATATATCTCCTTGCCCTTGCACTTGATGATAATGTGTTTCCATTAATTATTGTAGTCTACTAGTCTATATTTATTACCAGAGGCAGATTTACCCATAGGCCACCAGGGCACTGGCCTAGGGCGCAATATTTTTTGGGGTGAAATTTTTTAGTTAATTTTTACTTTTTAGTTCTTCATAATTTCATAATTTTATTTACCTAAATTTATATTTTATATTAATTTTTTTTCGCATACAACTTGCATGAAACTGGATAATGGCTCACGTCGCAGTAACGTTTTAATTTATAAGCTAATATTGTGAATGGTGCATGCGCAAAACGTCAGCCAAGGCAGTCAAATATACTGCCTCGGGCCGCCGGGTACATTACTACATTGTATATAGCCGCTCTACTAGCTAGGTGGGGGACAGCTCGCACAGGGCTTACTGGAATGACCCGCCTCACCCCACACCCACACCACAATAAGAATACTGGAATTAGTTCTGGAAATCAGGTGTCTTGATAAAGTAATTAATAATAATAAATATTGTGATGACGCGCGACGCTGGCACTGTCGCCCGTCTCCTACATAATGCATACTGCTCAGTGCTTAGAAATCTGCTAATCGATTACGGTTATAGAGACTAGAGTGCTCACCACTTTAATCAGTACCTACCTAGCTAACCTAACCTAACCTAACCTAACTTAACCTAACCTAACCTAACCTACCTATAATAAAACATCAATTACAATGTTAAAGATTAAACATGTCCAGTAAAAATGTGGGCACCAGTTTGAAAAAATAAGGCAAGAAAAGTTGGCCAAACAAGAAGAAGTATTAAATAAAACAATCTTTATAGTTTTTTTTTATTTCATGGAACAAGATCAGACATTAGCGCATTGTGATTAGTGGAGTAGTTTGGAAAGTAACTGTTTCACAGTGCGGCCCCTGTGTTAATTTACAGGTTCACTGACTCACTTCTATGTTTTTTAAAACAGAACGCTGGAGACGCAACATTCACTAGGTAGTAAATAAGTAAATCGTCAGTTTTCCTGATGCAATAGCCATAATACTAATAACTTGTACAAAAAAAACTAATTTTTAGATTGCCTTATCATGAAATACAATTTTAAATAATACTAATATATGCCATATGTGAACCAAAATCACAAGAAACTATGGATGCAGGAACACATTTTATGTTCTATGATGTACCATTTAACGCAAAAAAGTCAATTCCAAAAGTTAAACATGGTCAGTTTTTTATAAGTTTAGCTAATAACTTGCGTCATTTACACTCAAGCAATAAATGTGGCTAAAAATAAAAATTAATTTGATAAACTTTAAAAATATTTGAATATATTTAATTCTACTAACTGGACTGATAATATTAATATTGAATATGGACATTTTCAATATTTAATTTGGATGAAAAACTACGGTTCAAAGGTTTCCGTAAATTTAAGATTCCTCAAAAATAAACCATCTACATCCACTTTTAACTGAAATAAGAACAATTCCAATTTTCTACTCTGAATGAACAATATAGTTACATCAAAAAGAAATGCTTTGACTAAAGAGCAAATTATATCATCAATGGTTATCCTCAACTGCATTGGAAGTATAATTCAGTTGTTCAAACCAGATCAATAAGCTGGATTAAATGAGGTTAAAATAACATTGAAGAAGTTAAATATCTCTCCAAAACAAAGATCATAGAAATAAAATTGTATGGACCTTGTTTAATGCATAGATATACATTATTAGCTGGTTTATCCGGTGTTGCTCGGGGTTTATTCCCTATATAAATGATACGATTTTCTAGAGGCAATTTAAGATAGGGACCTTTACGTTTTTTACGGTTCCAGTTCCGTTTCGGTTCCTAGAAAAACTGAAATTTCGGTTTAGGTTATAAAAAAAACCATAATTTCAGTTTCGGTTCCTGTTCGGTTTTTAAATTTAGGTTCCGGTTTTTTTCCGGTACTTAAAAAACTAAAACTACGTTTCCTGTTTAGGTTTTATACTTATGTAAAAAAAATTTGTTTCTGTTTGATTCTTTAAAAAATATAATAAAGTATTAGTATTTAGTAGTGTCAATTGGTGTTTATGGCATGTTATGTAATATATATTATGATACAAATTTTCCATCAGATATCTTACCAATTTCATAGGATTAAAGAGAAGACTTAAATAATTAAAAAAGTAAAAAAATGTCTCAGCACCATTGCATTGATAGCTATGTATCATTTACCGATTACAATTTTTGTATCAGTATTCAGTGTCTTGTCAATTCCTATTTCCTATTAAATTAACGTTTATTACGTAGAAATCTCTGTTGGTGAAATAGAAATATGTTTATTTTTAAATACTATTAATCCTCTCAATAATAATAATAATAATAATAATATATTATCTACGTATTTGCTTTGTTCTTATTACCTACCAATGACATATAAAAAAAAATAATGGAATATAACAAAACCGAAATTAACCGTGAAAACCTTCACAAAAAAGTATCGGTTCCGGTTTTCAAATTAATTTAAATTAGGGATTTCAGCGAGGTTCCGGTTCCTAATATTCAAAGGGTTCCGGTTCCAAAACCGGTTCTTTTCGGTACGGTTCCAGTCCCTGGTATAAGAGTCGCGTCCTAGCCTTCAATATGAGCGTTTTTTCTTTCCTATTTTAACTCAGGCTTAGGACTGGCCGCAAGTTTCACTTGCTGGCATGGTTAAAAACTCTTCTAAAACAAAATTAAATCAAGAGAAGCTACATCGAAAACAAAATATATTTTATTTGATAAAAAAATTATATGAACAATGTTTTATATTTCACGATAAACAATATTTTGTGTTTTATTTTGAGGTGCATAAACAGATAAATTATTCGCTGAGCTAATGCGAGAGCAACCAACATAAAACTATCCATAGGTAAAACAGGGAGTTGTCAAATCGAGACCTGTGACTTTCAGTGTTTGCCCTTGAGCTTTATTTATCGCCTTAGCAAAGCAAAGCCTTATTGGGAATTGGACACATTTGAATTCGAACGGGTAGTCGTTTGTTATCATTTTCATGGTTTTCTAGGGATAAAAACAACATCACTTTGGGATGAGCTTGAATTATGTTCCATTTCATACTTATTATTCTTAATCTAGTGCCATTGCATAATTTCGGCGCATTTCAATTTCTCAAAAGTATTATAGGAACGCCAATTTTCATAATAAAAAAAAACTCAAAAATGTTAACGGAAAGAAAAAACTCTGATTATAGTTATTATTTTTATTATTACTTTTTATATATTAAGATACATATTGTTGTAACTCTGGAAACCCACGGGCCGCACAATTATAAATAAATTACAATTCACACGTTTATTTTAATTAATAGATGATAATTAACTTAGACAATTAATGCTATTACAACAGGAACCTTGAACCTTCTGCGTGATATCATAATCTTTCATTAAAAAAAAAAATTAAGACAATCAGTCGAGTAGTTTCCGAGAACATTAGCATCAAAGGTTTCAATTTTCGGTTTTATATATTAGATTAAAGATTAATAATGGACCAGTTTAATGTATACACTATCATATCATAATAATACTACTAAATATACTTACTAATTTTTTCTTTAACCATTATTATGTCTAAAACAAATTAAATTAAGTTATTATTCATAACTTTTGACTATCTTAAAACAATGATATAGGTAGTTACTATATCACAAAGAAAAATTCCTTTAGTTATGCGTATGTAGGTAGGTGCACTAGCGTAATACATATTTTGGTTTTAATATCATTAAATATTCAAAGAAAAAAATTGAGTGCTAAATAAATAAGATATAATGGTCAGATGTAAATTGTTTTTTATTTAAAAGAAATATAAAATAAAAATGTAATTTAACAAAATATCAAACAGAGATTATTCCAACCAACCTGGCAACCTAACAATACAAATTGTTACCTAAAAAAAATACATCATAGTTTCCCAAGTCCACCAATCCTATATATATATATATATATATATATATATGTATATAAATATAATAATTATGTTAGGTACTATATTTTTTTATAGGTACGGTACACACCGTCTGATTACATTTTTAGTTTGTAAATAAGCTAGCTATCTTATAAACTTTTTTTTGAGTAAGTAATACCTAAATTACCTCAAAATATAGTTTCTACCAAAATTGCAGTATCTTTATGTATTGAAAATTGAACAAAGCTTACCATTTTTTGATTATGTTTGTTAGCTTATGAAACTTAATAGTTAGGTAGTAATTTTTAAGAAAATCAAGAAAAACTTCAAATTACAGTAAAGAAATTATCGCCGGTCGGGATGATTATAGATACATTAAAATATAATATTATTTACACTTAAAAAATCATTGCTTCCACAGCGTGTTACACCCAAAAGTAGTTGAACAATCACAATTTTTTCCGGGTAATTCAGCCAGTTTAAAATAAAACGATAATTAGAATTAGATACGAAACATGTATGTCTAGAAATTAGCGTATTTATATTTCGATATTCTTTAACAGTTAAGGATTATTTACAACTAGCCGACCGATCTTCCTCCGTAAGAAATTGTTTTTTTATAATTTGATTTAAAAACATATGACTATTTTTTGGCTATACAAATAATATAATATAATTACATATTGTACTTATTGTTATACCTAATTTCTGAAAATGATATATCCTACATTTTAAATTCAACCACTGGAGTGGTAAATTGTATTCTTTTTATTATAGAATAGAGATAAGGAAGAAAAAAATGTGACAGTAAATTATTTGTTCAATGAATAATATATATTTCAAATGGAAAAATGCAAGTGCAAACACATAAATAATTAATAATAATAATAACAATAATAAATAAACAAACAAACCGGTTTTCCTTCGTATCCAAAATCAAGTTAGATTCTTATATATATATATATATATAATATATAATATTATATAGATAGATAATAAAATAAACTTACTATCTAATTTATCCTCTTTCAATGCATCTAATAATATTTTTTGACAATAACAATTTTAATTATTTAGTTCAAAGTATAGTTATATTTAGGTATAAATTAAAAAAATCATTTCATGAATAATTAAACATGTAGAATTCAAAAAGGTGGAATCTGCAATCTTACCCAAACAACTTAGTTCCTTAGCTGAAACTTAAAAAAAGACATTCTATTAAAAATAATGTCTTCATTATTTGTTTATCGTTCGGTTAGAAAAGTGTGGATCAATACAAATAATTGTCTTTGATTGAATATCCATCATAATACGTTTACAGAACATGTTAATATCATTTCACGGGAGTTTCAATATTATATTATTGTGACTATAGTACAATTGACAGTCAACACATAACAATATGTTAATCAATTTTAAAATACGGGAGGACAAGGTAGGAATTAATGAAGATATTTCTCAGACTTCGACAAAGTAACCAAAACTATTTTTTTGGAGCATTTATTCGCATACACGCATTTGTAGTTTTATCCGCAACAAATAAAATTTTATTGATATTTTTTCAGGGTGTTAAGTGAATTTTGTTTGTCACTGTTTTTTATGTACCACCACTAATTTCATCATTTTTACCTAGATCTACGAATCTAACCCGTTTTATAAAGTTACTTATCACCTCGCCTATCACTTATCAGTTATATTGAAAAATACCAATTTTTAAATTGGAAAAGTTTTAAATAAATGAGGGCGTTTCAAAATACAGAACATTTTACATTTTTTAAACTATATATTTTAATAAATACCAACCTATATTGTAAATCTAAAACACACACAACACTTCGATATATTGTATGTACTTAATAATAGGTACAATTATGAAATTCAAATTTCAAATTTTAATGTTGCGATTTGGCCTGTGAATCAGGATAACATACGTAATACGTATGTATAATAATATTGAATTAGGATTACCAAACTTCATCCTACAAGACGAAGCCCAGGCTCATATTATCAGGTCTTATCAATTAAAGTCGTGCATGAAGAGGTTATACATGAAGTTATAATTATTATCATACGAGATAATTTTAACGGCAATATGTTAATTTTGTTTCAAAGACACTAGATTTATAAAATGGATTTGTGACCCTGTCCCTGTGCATAGCTCAATTCACTGTGGGCAATAACTTAATAATATAAAATAATAATAATATAAAATAAAAACAATGTCAACAAGTAGTGTGTTTAATTATATAGTGTAAAAAACGTACATTTTACGATTTTATGCATTAAATTGAAACTAGATACTAAATTGTGCTCTATTCATTCATAATCCAACCAAATTTTAAATTTTAAATTAATGTCTTTTAAATTTTTTTTTAAATCGTGGTAAAAGAGGGAGTTTTAGTCACATATATAACACTAAGATAAATGTACTAAAATATTCGCACTATATCCATCTGGGTATACATTACATAAACGCTAATATCTTTCTGAATGATATGTACTTAAGTCTAAAATTAATATATACCTATCTCTAAAATGTAACCAATGCTCATTTCTCTTAAATATCTATATTTTTATTAATTTAATAAAATACCTTTATGTGTAATTGTTTTTGTAGAATTTACAATATCTTCTTCGGTATACCTTTCGCGAAATGCGTGAATTCTTACTATTTACTATGTCTTACATATCTATCAAAAATATAATTTTATAAGCTAAAGCTGACGTCTGACGCTCTATCGTATTCAGATAGGTTAGATAAATTAGTTAGGCATCTGGAATTTTGGCGCTTTTGTACGATACGATATTATTTGCTTATATTGTTTTGGGGCTTATAGGCATATGTCCAGATCCAGTGCCGTAAAAACCGGGTGTGTAGAGTGTGCACCGCACACAGACCTCGGGCCTCATAATATATCGAAGAGCCTCAAAAGATCTAAAGACTAATATTAAACTAAATATACAATAATTAAAATATATAAATAATTTATTGTTGATTTGGAAACGAAACCAATATTATTTAGTAGGTATCTATTAAATAATTTACTATTACTCTTGTCCATTGCCCTATCAGATTTAAGAAGTATATCTATATATTGTAGGACGTAGGTACATTTTTGTCAGTATTTTTATGTAATACTATTAATTGTATTATCAATAGACAATATTCAATTATGGCACCGAACACACGTCTCGACGAGACGTCTTATTGGTTTTTGGTTTTTTATTGAATGTTTCCAATGATTTTTTTGAACTTGATTTCTGTAATAATTTATAATTTGTTGTGAACACTTGTAGGTTTTTCATTTCATTTTTTTTTTTTTTGTATAGCATGGAGTCGTGATCATAGGCGGTACTAGACCCTTTTGGTATAGGGGGGACCAGAAAATATTTTAACCATCTAACTTTATGTTCAGGGGGGGAGGGGGTCATAAGGAATTATGTATTAATACAAGTACGGTTCGCAGGAGGGGCAGCTGCCAACCCCGTAGTACTGCCTATAGTCGTGATCACTGTTTTTAGATTTTGAGCGAAGCGAACAAATGTATTAATTTTACAAGAAGTGTAAATTTTTTTTCATTTCTGTCGGTCATCAACATTTTGGGTAATAAAAATATTCCGATTTTCGAGATCAGCATTTTTTCTGATAGAAAAGTGAATCTAGTTGGTACTTTTTTAAGGTCGAAATCGAAATTTAGTTTTAAATATTAAAAAGCGTCAATAAAAAAAAAAAAAATTATCATTTTTACCTAAAACCAAACATTTTATATTTTGGTGTAACTATAAAACTAAAAACCGTAGACCTTTGAAGTTTTTACCAAATATTTATATTAATATTTACAATAAATGGCAACATTTTCGAAAACATTTTACTTTTTTGAGTTAGTTATAGCCTTGAGAAATTGTTTTAAAATTATCCTCAATAAAACTTTTTTAATCAATAAAAAAGCTTGAAAATTGAATCCAAGGTTCCTTAATACAAGTCCATTAATGTAAATTCAAAAATATTAAAGATACATATGCATGATTATTTTTATATGCATTTAAATTTCAAATTTCGACAAAATATTTTTAGTTAGAATTTCATTAATATATTTCCTTTCATAGCTAACTTTAGAAATTTTGATAAAAGATTACCTAAACATTTTGCTACCTTAAATAAAAAAAAAGTTTACCAGAAAGTAGCATTTATATATAAATGCTACTTTCTGGTTAGGTATATAAGCTTTTGAATTTAAAATTTTTACTATATACTAAGTATGTATAAAAATTATTTGAAAAAAGGGGCTATAGCCTAAAAGTTTCATTAATTACCATTTTTCGCAGACCACAGCTTCCAAGATAATCTTTTAAAATGAAAATTTTTAGGTAGGTCTTATAATCAATAACATAAACAACGAATAATTAGACTACTTACAGAGTCTTAATACCAATTAAAAGTAAATTACATTACCATACCTCAGGGTTTGCATTTGAAAAAAAATTCCGTTTATGTTATTCACAATTAAAATGTTATCTACACAATTTTGGCGTTTATCATTATTTAGAATTCAAACTTCAAACGTTATCAAAGTTTTGCGTTTATCGTTACACAGAATTAAAACGTTAGGTATCCAAGTATTGCGTTTATCGTTATTTAGAACTAAAACGTTATAAAAGTTTTGCGTTTATCATTATTTAAAATAGTGTTAATACCTATTAAATTTAAAAACAACAACTAATGCAGGTAGGTACCTAATGGCCCGGATACGGATACAATATAATCAATTCTTAGATTGTTCTACGAAACAAATAGACCTTTTAAATAAATAGATTTTAAAATATTAACTAGGTATAACTATAAATTACGTTTTGCGTTATGTTTTGTTTAATGTTATATAATATATTTTGTTAATCGTTATGTTTTGTTATGTGGTATTCAATTATTTTTGATTATAGTATTTTCTGTTATAATTACGTTTACAAACTTCTATCGTTTTTTGTAAAAAATAAAACGTTATAATCAATAATCATAACGTTATTTTAACGTTTTCAAGCCCTGCTATATCCATAAAATATTGCAATTTTTTAACCACTTCAAGATTAAAATTCGCAACCTACCTATTTAAATCACAATAAATTATATTTTCATACAGGCTGAATTGTATTGTCGATTAATTTATTGAACAACAACTGGAACAACATGCATAAGGCCAAAATTTGAAACGATTTATTCTGAGGGTTTAACCATTTTCCAACATTATTTTTTTATGGTCTATAGAATCGTTCCTTCTGAATAAAATAACAAAATCGGCAGAAGTGTTGACCGGTTTTTTTTCGAGGGTGGGGGGTAGACAATTTCTTCCCTAATAATATTCAATGGTCTATAAATACCTTGGTCAGCTGCTTTTCTCTTTGCTGAATTTGAAATAATTTTTGGAGACAAATTACGTGGTTCTTCGTGTTTATACGTTAACTCACATCGAAAAATAACTGTAGAACTTTCATTAAGATACAGTTTTGAAAGACAACCACGATGGGTACAACGCCATTTAATACCATCATTAACATGTTTTTCTTCGTAAAATGTATATTTTTTATACACAATTAAGTCACGGCCTCGTTCACTTATAATAATTTTTAAATCGTCCATATTTACACAGCGACGTTAAAGTGTGTACTAGTTGTAGTTTACACAGGTCTACATAGTACGCGGTATAAAATGTAAGTATTAATTTCAACTTTTACTGATATCTATATTTATTATCCGAATAGGTTAGTTTCTTTCGTCGATTTTTGGTGACAATAATTATCTACGGTATCTAAATGACATTTACGAACTAATATATAAAGCTATTAAATATGTACACCGTATCGTTCGTATACATAAGGTTCGTAATATTATGTTTAGCGTTTTCCAGTTTCCGCTATACACGTTTGAATCGTAACAAGTGAAAACACATTCAGCTATGTCTAACAACACGGTAATATTACACGGTATTATTATGCACTTATGCACATACACGTTAACGTCCATACTGACGTATTAAATTTTAACTCTTTATTTTGAACGAATGCAGTTCGACCACTACCTGCTTTTTACCCGAGTGCAGTTCGACCATTACCTTTTTTAAGCTCAAGTGCAGTTCGACTCAAATAAGTGCAATTCGACCATACCCAAATGGAAGTAGGTTAAAAATTGTTTATGTTTAAGTCCGAGTTTTTGTCTGCTGACTTTAAAAAATGCAAAAAAAGTTTTTGAGGTGTGTATTGTAAAAGATAATAAGGGGCCTCAATATTTTGGTTTACACACAGGCCTCAAGTAGCCTAGTTACGGCACTGCCCAGATCCATCCTGGAGTAGAACTACTGAATTGCTATGTGTGTCTACCAGTTATATTGTATGCCATTATGCCAACATAAACCATCCCTTACGGTTAAATGTGTTATCATATCTGGTATTATTTAATATTTTAACATTATGTTATGTAAAAAAATCTAAATCTAAATGATTAAATCTAACTTAGGTACTGTTAGATATTATTGAAATATTGAAATTCTGTTATTTTGTATTTCTTATTTAAATAAAATAATTTAATTTTTCTTTGATATAATATGTTATTATAAACTATACCTATAGGTAGTCTGGTCTTAATTTTAACACAAATTTAAACAGTAGCTACAGATTAATTAATGGCTGTTCGTTGACCGTTGTAACTTATTGTTATTATTATTATAGAAATTATGTAAATTGATTGCATAGAAATATAGGATATTATCTTACATTTATTACTTGGAACTTTATTATATATGTAATGAATAATTACCTAAAATGCCATTGAAGTAGAAAAAAACATGTACTATCACAACACCGATCATAAAATTATGTTTTGAAAAAACCATTTTTTAATTTTCAAATCAAGTATTAAAAATGATTAGTAATTACCAACTATTATATCTAGCGAACGAGTGAATGACTAACATGGAATTGTATGGTTATTCAGAATATTGGTTCTTTTGTAACACATTTTCTACCCGTTCAACTGTGTACACAAATAATAAGACATTCGCACATATACATTTAAAGCTGTGTAGGTATATTTTTTCATTTTTTTATTTTTATTTATTCTTCAAGAAGATAATGGGCTCCACTAAACATGTTCATGTGGGGGCCCATGAGTTCACGATTTGAAATATAAATACATTAAATAGTTCTTGTAAATTAAATACTTACAATTTGTAATACTCATACATTTCTCACATACCTAACTATAATATTAACAATATAAGTAATATATTTTTTTTCTCTTTGTTTATATAATATAGTATTAGGTATGTAAAAGTGTAAAACATTGTGTAGTTAAGTAATACAATATAATATGTTAATATAAAACTAAAATTAACAATAATTACTAAATTCGTACAACTAATATGATAAATAATGCAGTTATCTTATACGTTTGTCATGAGTCTGTCTATATTTTGTTCTTGTAATAGCCAAATTGTAATTTTGTGTAATATAGTGGTATAATAACATTATAATATTTTACAATCTGAAAGTCTGCTAGGCGCTAGCTTGTAGTCTTACAACCAGGGCTCGCATTTGAAAAAAAATATTGTTTTACGTTATTTACAATCAAAACGTTATACAAATTTTGAGTTTATCGTTATTCAAAATTTAAACGTTATTCAACTTTTGTGTTTATCGTTATTCAGAATTAAAACGTTATACAATTTTTGCGTTTAACGTTATTCATAATTAAAACGTTATACAATTTTTGCGTTTATCGTTATTTAAAATTTAAAAGATACCTACATGTTTTAAAAATACACAGGCCGCAATTTAAAAGTATATGACTATGACCTTTTTCGGGGACATAATTTCCCTATTCAGAGTTTTAAGTAGGTATTGTGTAATTTTATTTATTTAATTAAATGGGTTAGATAACCCAATTACATATTATTTACAAAATATAGAGTTCAGTGATACAGATTAAATTACAATATACATAGTTCGTAAAGAAATGGAAACAAAATAAATGATAAAACAGTATGATGATAATCAATCTTAAGTTATAAATAATAATGTATTATTGAATTTAATAAATTGCCTAGGCTCTAAGGACTTTATTATAAATAATAATATAAAAAAAAAAATCATAATTCATTATTTTGAAATTTT
>NC_042494.1:29413280-29415263 GCF_005508785.2 Acyrthosiphon pisum
GGATCGAATAAATAATTCAATAATACTAAGTATTATTAAATAATTGGAAATTAATTATTTCGTTTAATGGAATAAAATATATACCGTTTTGCGTTATGTTTTGTTTAATGATATATCATATATTTTGTTAAACGTTACGTTTTGTTTTGTGTTATTTATTTATTTATGTTTATCGTTTTTCGTTATAATTACGTTTACAAATTTCAATCGTTTTTTATCAAATACCTATAACGTTATAATCATAACGTTATAATAACGTTATACATGACAAAAAAAAAAAAAAAAAACAAAAAAAAAAAAACTGGTACCTAAGTGAGTATGTACTATTTACAGTAGCTAATACAAGTGGTTCATTACAATGGATGATGTTAAATTTGAATTCCATGATACAATATCATTGTATACGAAAAATACAGTCATATAGACGCAAATTGGGGGGCCTAGGGGCTAAGTCCCCCCCCTCCAAAAAAACCTAGGACATACAATTTTAAAATGCTATATTGCAATGGTCTGCTTGCCTTTAATATATTCACCCCCCCCCCCCCAAGTCAAAAGTTTAAATTGCACCTATGTCTGCCGTTATTCATTTTTAAATTACAACAAAATAAGAACTACTTGAGAAATCGTGTGAATATCCAATGTTGTAAGAATTTGAACTTCAAACGCACATAAAAAATTAATTTGACTTTCTAGTGGAAATTTTTTTTAACGAATTTTTTTTTAAACAAACTTATGAAATCTTAGGAATCTTGTATTAAATTTTCAAATCTTAGGTTAAAAAAAAAAATTATATAAATTTCAGAATCTAAAACACACATTATTCAATTATTGTAAAACCAACTTCGCTCCGTCCAGAATCTAAAACAATTACAATTTTAAACGTAATTAAAACAGGAAACAATAAACGAAAAAAATTAAATACTGCAAAACAAAACATAATGGTTAACATAATGTTAATGCTAAACAAAAATTACGTAAAACGAAATAATTAAAGCCATTTTATATTAATTCTGTGTATCTATACATAAAAATAAATTGTATTTTGATTTTTGTCCATTTATATATTAGTTTCATAAAAACAATTATTGTCCACGTGATTTATATATATTTTATTAAATAAATAATGAATAAATAAATATTAATACTATTATGAAACTGTTTATTGTAGTGGGATGCGCAAATAAATTGATAAAAATTAATTCCGGAAAGTTGCAAAAAAATATATAGGGGGCACCCGGGTTTGAACCGGGGACCTCTCGATCTGCAGTCGAATGCTCTACCACTGAGCTATACCCCCGCCACGTTTGTGCTGGTCGATTCCAACCCACTTAAGTAGATCTCAAGAGTACTCAGAACAACACCAATCTTTTTTAAAATACCTACCAAAAATGTTAACAATGCGTCAATGCATCGAGAAGATAATGATTATCTGTCGTAACGTTTCAATTTTTGTGATTACATACTTAATTATTTATTTATAGGTAGGCACCTCGCCACCTCTATACTTATTTATTTTTTCAGTTCTTCATTCGCTTATTAAAAGTTAAAACAATCCATGGCGGTACATAATATTTTAATAATTCTATTATACCAAAATAAAAAAGGTTGGAAACCCATGTAGACCCCTTTAAAGATTTTCAAAAATCTCACCCAACCACTAAAAATTGAAAAAAATTAATTTACCAACGTCGTGCTAGCATAATATTATTTTATTTTAAGTTATTTTATTTTATTTATAGTTAACATTTGAAATTTTAATAGAAGATTCCCCACAAATTGGTCTACCTTTAACCCAAAAAAAAAGTCTGGAAGGTTACATTATTATACTATATGATTAATGACGTATTGCAATTTTCTTCTTCTTTAAACTCTTAAATAAAACTAATTACCTATGTTATTATCATAAGATTATAATATTATACATATTATTATGTTTCTGATCTTTCTATGTCTTTACATAGGCGCAAATAGGGTGGGGCTTGG
>NC_042494.1:29415363-29415948 GCF_005508785.2 Acyrthosiphon pisum
TATGTAGTACTCTTAAAAATAAATCTTGAACAAGATTCACATCATTAATGTAAACCAGCTTAAATAAATGTATCAAGATAATTTTCCCCCAAAACAATGTACATAAACTGTTAACTAGCAGTAGCTACTAAAATAAATTGTTTTTAATACCTAGTTATTATTATTCAGTATGATTAATGGAAAAAAAGGTGGGTAAGTGGATGTCGCTCTGCTGTACAGTAGGTTAGAAGTGGGTCACTGTATAATGGATGGTATTAAATTTGAATTCAATGATATAATATCACTGTATAAGAAAAACGATTCTGAGCGGAGACGGTATATCAGTCTATGTATTAGACATATATATACTTATCTATGGTACTTATTAAAAAAAAATTGACCTATAATAGGTACCTATAATAAATTCCAAATTAATCATATCAAAATATCTATTAGGTACTTATAACGCGTTATACATCAACAAAAAACCGTGGTACTATCATAGATATATAATAGTATACTTTAGAAGTTTCAAGTACCCACGAATAATATTATACAATCACAACAAAATAACTAAAATAGTTATTCTAGGTTTTTAATATGTAA
>NC_042494.1:29415998-29417092 GCF_005508785.2 Acyrthosiphon pisum
ATGTGTCTTTATAGTCTTCGCAAAATAGTATCTATAAGGTACCTATATAACCAATATATTATATATTGTAGACAGACAGTCCGTCAGTATAATTTTATAATTTATAAATAATATATAATAGGTACTTATGTAATGATGTAGTATACCTATAATATAGAGAAATATATTTTAGCAATTAAATAATTCATATAGATCAGTCTGGCGCCACTCTGGCCTGGTCAGACCAGCGAAGCGACACTAAAATATTACTAATTATTAACACCAGCGCACGCGCAGGTACGAGGAGACATTTTGTTGTGAAACTCAAGTAGGTAATGGTAAGAGGGAAGATCGAAGGGGGCAACGCCTGTAACACACTGGTTAAGTGTTTTTATTTAATGTTTGATTTTAAACCAACAAAAGTGTTTCCAACCAAAAACTGTGTTTGAAATATTTGAATTTAATTTTAATCGTTTGATGTTTAAAGCGAGCCACTGTTTTTGTAACAATATTTTCACGACTCGTGTCACCTTTGTAGGTCATAAAAGAAAAAAGACATTTTAACCATCATTAAAATACTCACTGTAAAATATGGTTCTTCATAATTCATTAATTACTTATTCTAATGTATAATTTATAATTTTATAATAAACTTTTTTTTTTTAACAAAAAAGACTTGACACCACCCATTTTTATAGATTACGCGGCCCAATACGGTTGAATACCACTGGTTTTGATTTCCTAATGCTTTGCTAATTTTTTTATTATTGTTTGTTTATATTTATACCTCATTTAGTAGTTTGCAGATATTATGTACATTGTACATACAATAAACTATTGTATAACTTAACTTATGTTATTGTATAACTTAAGTATAACAACTAAAATTCTATAATAATGTCCAAGTTCCTCGTAGTACATTTTCCTCGAATCAACACTATTTATTAATGAATTGAGACCAATATTCTTGTAAATCATTTTCACTAATTTTCCACTGTAAAAATTATATTGTTTTTAGATTCTGAGTGGAACGATGAATGTATTGATTTTACAATGATGTGTGTTTTTTATTTTTTTTATTTTTTTTGTGTCTGTGTACACGATAAGTAGTCGAA
>NC_042494.1:29417769-29420057 GCF_005508785.2 Acyrthosiphon pisum
TTTCAGTTTTCAATTTTTTTAGTTTTTTTTTCTATAAATATCAATAAAGTTTTATATGTTGGTCCAAAAAGTGTAAAAATTTAATACAAAGCTTCTGATATATTGTTACAATATCAGTTGAAAAATATTAAAAATACATAGGCACAATTTTTTTTTATAAGCATTTAAAGATCAAATTTTAATTTGAAAAATTATTTTGTAGTTAAAAATTTATAAAATGTTCAATTTTTGTATCTAAGAATTGAAAATTTAAAACAAGATTCCACGTAAGTAATTAATTCTGTTACCAAAAAATCTAAAAAATACATTTACACAGTTTATTTTTATAGTCATTTTAAGTACAAATTTGGACGAAATTACATATTAAAAACCTAGGATAACTATTTTAGTTATTTTGTTGTGATTGTATAATATTATTCGTGGGTACTTGAAACTTTTAAAGTATACTATTATATATCTATGATAGTACCACGGTTTTTTATTGATGTATATCGCGTTATAAGTACCTAATAGATATTATGATATGATTAATTTAGAATTTATTATATGTACCTATTATAGATCAATTTTTTTTAAATACTATAGACTATAATATAATATTATGTTTTATACCTAGACTGACATACCGTCTCCGCTCAGAATCGTTTTTCTTATACAGTGATATTATATCATTGAATTCAAATTTAATACTATCCATTATACAGTGACCCACTTGTAACCTACTGTACAGCAGAGCGACATCCACTTACCCACCTTTTTTAATCTATGACATAATGACTTTAGTTTTGAGAAACGTGTTGATTGCGATTATTTTATTATTTCTTTCATTATATGCATAAAATGCTTGTTGTCAATGAATAATTTATGAATCGAATTTCCACATCGATGAGTACCTATTGTTAAGTGATGTATTTTCTAAATACATTTAACGGGTAAAATCATAGAAATATTTTAATACTTTTTAAATCTACAATTTCAATTCAATTTAATTCACATATAAATAATTTCATTCATATATGATTTTTTTTACCATAGGTACCTATTTTATTAAAAACTACAATTTTTATTTAAAACACACATTATAGTAAATACGAACAATCATTAATATGCAATGATAATAACCAAATTACGAGATGAGTGGGGATATATATGAGTTAGATATATTAATTAAAACACAATTTATCAATCATTATCGATTAATATTTTAACTGATTTTTTATTTTAGTATAATTTAATCCTCAAGCTATACCAAGTAAGTAGGTACATACCTTCAAATAAAATTGTGGAATATTTATTATTTTGTTCTTCATATTTCTTTCTTCAATATTTTCAAAAGTAATATTCTTTGAACATGCACTGTAAACCACAAATAATTAATGTAATTTTTACTTTAGTGTTTCAGCATTTGTAATTAATTTATTTATTTTAACGGTAATAGCCAATGGGTATTCTAAAATAAAGCAAATCTGTACTTAACCTTTATGATAAGTAAAAAAGTGGATAGGTTTAAATGTTTAATCAAAAGGTATTAAACATTTTGCAAAATCATATATTGGTTATAACTGTAACAAATTTCTCTTAGAAACTAAAATTTGTTTGAAATGGATAATTTATTGTATTTATTAGTGATATTATCTCTCAAAGAACGATTTTCTTTATTAGGAATAACTTTTTATATTAACATTTAAAATACTTACGTGTTATTCATAAATTGATGTAACGGATTTGATTTTTTAAGTTTGTCAATATTTTTGGTATGCTGAGTTATATGTCTACATAATTTCTCAAAGTATAAATATTTGCTCGATTTCTGTTCGTTGATGATACCAACAAAACCGTGTATTAATTATTACAAGCGTTTGAGTGGCTTGGTTAATGATATATTTGAAACCTATAAGTAGCTAGGTAGTAGGTACCTATAGTACCACCTACCAATAATATTATCTGATATTGTATAGGTACCTATAATTATTACATATTTTTTGTTCACTGCCGACGCGCGACGTTCCGATAATTTCACCCGATTCCCAATTTATTTGAGAATTACAAACAATACAAGTCACAAATGGCTTAGATAAATTTAGATTTTATGAGATCCTTAAGATTCTTCTTTATTTAGCTTTAAATCGCCGAAAGCATTATAAGCGTATGATAAATTCCGCATTGAATTTGTGTTAAGAATTCCATTTAAGTTATGGTCAAACACAAAACTCGAGTTCCTAACAATGAAATCCAATAACAGATTATTAAGAGCTTTATCTCTGATATGTTTATAATAATTTGTGCTT
>NC_042494.1:29420994-29444424 GCF_005508785.2 Acyrthosiphon pisum
ATTGTGGTGAGAGCGGCGGGGCCCGGGGCACGTATTAACAAAGCCTCTATAGCCCCAGCGCCGTACATAAATACGCTCATTTCATTGGCCCATTTGAATTTCGCGCCAACATTTAATTATTATCAATTATTATCGTTTTTCATTTAAATGGCGCGTGTTTTATTATTATTTGATTATTATTGTAAATAATATATATTTAAATATTAAAAATATCGATAATGCTAATTTGCTAATTTATTTTTCGTTATTAATTGTTATTTCTATTTAATTAAAAATGTCTTTAATTGAGAACATAATAAGACAAATGAATGAACATTTCATATGTGAAATTGATTGGTCAAAGTCAGACTTAGAAAAACACAATATTATTATTAGAGCAAACTTAATTGATATGGAAAATACAATTGAATGGGTGAATTTGTTTAGTTCAATATCAAATACAAATTGGATTGTCAGTTTTGAATTAAATAATCCACAAAATTAAGTGTAGTTATGTAGTACTCTTAAAAATAAATCTTGAACAAGATTCACATCATTAATGTAAACCAGCTTAAATAAATGTATCAAGATAATTTTCCCCCAAAACAATGTACATAAACTGTTAACTAGCAGTAGCTACTAAAATAAATTGTTTTTAATACCTAGTTATTATTATTCAGTATGATGAATGGAAAAAAAATTTTCTAGTTTTGTAATAATATTGTTAAGGCTTTAACAGTTTAGTAATAGTTCAGTTTATTTAATTACATTTTATAATATTTATAGTTATAATGATTTTTTTTATGTGTATGAAATTTTTTGAGATAATTATTCACATAATAGGGTCATATTTCATAAATACTGGGTATGTCACCATGCAGCAAAGAATAAAACCACAACAAGTAAAAAAGATGTCACGTGCCAAGCATCTTTGGATATATTGCTTAAAAAAAATAATAAAAATACAAAAAAAAATGATGAATATCTAAAAAGAGAACAACCACTATGTGCAATAATCCATTTAAAATTTAATCATAACCATCCCATAAATTCATGTGGGGCATTGAAGTTACTTAGAGTACCCAATGAGGTCAGTATGATTATTATTGTTTATTTCTTCGAATAGATAATGTGTAAATGAAAATAAATATTTTTATAAGTATAAATATAAATTTTTTTATAAATTAAAGACTCAAGAAATATTTCTGTCTTATTTTAATGATGGGCTAACAGCAAGTGAAGCTATACATTTGCATGAAAGTAAGCTTATACTTCAGGAAAACTCATGCTATTTGTTAGCTAATGCTTCAATAAACCCAACAAAGCGCCAAGTATATTATCTGCACGATGAATGGAAAAAAAAAAATTATGGATCTGTCCATGAACCACTTATGAAATTAAAAGAAAAAATAGAATCATACAAAAACCTAGGTAATAAAGTTAATTTATTTTATTATATGTATTATTTTAACGTATACATAAAACTATAAAAGTAATATAATAGTTTATAATTAATATAATATTTTAGTTTACATAATAATTCTGGTTTTATAAAGGTGTTACAATTTCTATTCAAGGAGAAGCTACTTGGGCAGTGTTAATTGTAACACATATTATGGAAAGAGCTCAAAAACTGAAATGCTCTCAAGAAATTATTTTTCTTGACTCCACTAGTAGTGTTGACACCACTAGTAATAGCATAACAGTTATCTTAACACCATCTAAAGCTGGAGTAATACTTATTCATAATGGAGAATCAGAAGAAAGTTACACAAATGCATTTAGTTTATTAAAAAATAATTTTCCTCTTTGTTTTGGAGGTAACAGTGTAAGTTATTTTTTATGCTGTTTTATACTTGTTTTATATTTTATATATTCAGATATAAATTAACCATTATATAAAAACCCTAGTTTAAAAAAGAAAAGTAAAATTTAAATTTTCTTTATTATTATGATATTAATATAAAATGTAATAATGTTATAAAAGTTCAATTATTCTCAATTATTAGTAAATACACATTATAGTAGCTAATAACTAATATTATATCATAGTTTTTTTATTTTTTTTTATTTAAAATTAGGTTAGAACCAGAAATGTATTTTATGGGTACCATTTTTCACAATGTTTGTGTTATAATTTTATCAATTATAGTGTTGTAGGACCCCTAAACCACATCAAACATTCTTGGAAATTAAACATTAGTACAATATACTCTGCGCGGAATAAGATCATGACCAGTCGCGCATTCAAAACAACTTCCTCCACCGCACCGCCCACCTTAGTGACAGTTACCGGCTTTGTTTGGGTAACCAATGAGAAATCGGCTGCGCGTAACGGACGCTAACCGGTCCGCCGCCTGGTCATGATCTTATTCCGCGCCGAGTATAGGTACATTTTTTTTTAAATACTGAAAAAATGCTGAAAAAATTATATATAATATAAAACACTTGGGTATATCGGCGCTTATAATTTTTGTTGTCAGGCCAAAGAAGACGTTTTAAAAAAAAGTTGGTGCAAATGTACACCCTGCACTCCCCCCCCCCCAAATGACGCCCCTGATTATAAACAAATCTCATAACTCATTTGTTTTTTTATTTCAAATTTCAATCATATACCTAAGTGTTACCTATATTTTACTTTATTTTATATCATATTATTAATTATTATACAGGTTGGTTAACAATGCGTGCTTTTAACATCAGTTTTAAACTTTCTGTTTGGGTATATTTCAGAACATTATGTGCCGGCGAGAAGTGGCTCGGGAGTTCGCGAAATATTGACAAATTGTGAAATCGATTTCAAACGATACACCGGATGAAATTGTAATAAATATGAATTGATAAATGATTACATACTACAGTTCATTCAAAATCACATCGCGTGTATTGAAAATCATACAAATAGTCAATTATGCCATTACATGCAGTCCATGCAGAACAATGGTGACAATGGGCATCGCTGTCAAACTAATCAGCGGTAGTCAAAGGATTTGGTGAACATGAGCGTCTACGTAAGGGTATCAGAAATGTAGGTAACTTTTTCGAAAATAATGAAAAACAAATAATAATTGTAATTGGTCAGATGAAATATACCCATATAATATATGATAAGGGTCTCGTGTTAGGTAAAAAATGTTTAAAAATTAAAATATAACAAAAGTAATCAACTTCGAAGCATATATTTTATTTAATTCTGAAAGTCGCTAAATTAAACCGGTGTGAAAAATAATGCACTGGGAAGTTTGGAACGAATCGTTTACGTGAAGGATAATTATTTTAAAACCTGTCAAGTTTAGTTAAGTGTGGTATATTGTGGTGTCTAGGGTTTGAACCACGGCCCTAGAAGAAAAGGTCTGCACAATTTTACTTTATCTTCTATACACTGTGACATGCTTAAACACATGGGATTTCCAAAATATGTTATCAGCATGACTACATTATTGTTTTGTACAGTTATCATTTAGATGATAGTAATGTCTCCCACTCTATTTTGTCATGATTCCCGCTATAATCATATTGTTATGTGCTAATGTGATATACCGGCTAGTTGCTAGTTCATTATAAAAAAAAATAATAAATATTTTGTACTTAAATCACGTTTTTTAGTATTTAGTATTTACTATCTTAAATCGTGACTTTAATACTACTTTTTTATCTATGATACCTACACCTCCATAGAATAGAGATTAAAGATTAAACAAACTATGAAGTACGGTTAATACATCTGCATTCCACAAGCACTATTAAAAACTAAAAACTTGGTTTGTGGTATATTATATTATTATTTTTATGATTAGTTTATTAAACATTTTTGTAAATTAATTTTTGATTACTTAGAATAATATTAAGATAAAACAACACAATCAGAAAATGTACACCCTAGTACGTAAGTAGGTAGGTAATTACTCTTGTAATGATCAGTGGGTGCATGATAGAAAAGAGTTACAAAGTTTCAAGTCACACCTTAAATTGGTGTTGTTTTCTTAATTTATAATATGAATAGTACTATAGATATCTATCATAGAGTTGATCGTATTAAGTATGTATTAATTGTAGGTAATAACTATTAACAGCTATTAACTGTTAGACATTTAAAAAAATATATATTATTTTATAATATACCTGATAGGTATTCAATAAGATGTGTAGATATTTATTAATATTTCTTATTTTTAGTGCCTGATTGCAATAATTTAAAAATGGAAAACATTGAAGAAAGTATGCCTGGTTGTGCTCTTAAATGTCTTCGAAACGTTGAAGATACTTCCCAAAGTGTACATAAAGTTAAATATGGAGTGGTATGTATTCACATTTAATATACTATTATAGATATTACTAATTAATTTCCTAACAATTTATGTAATTACTATTTAGATGTATTAGGGTTTTTTTATTTATCTTTTATTATCTAATACAGCTTAATAATCAGAAAAATTTAGATATACTTAGCCTTATAGGCATTGGCATAACTAGATGTTAAAGTTAGTGGGAGCTCTGCCTCGTGCCATTTTAATAAATACTAAAATGTATAAATGTAGTAGCTATTGTTACTGGAAGTATAGGAATTATGTCAAGAGGGTTCAGCCATCCTCACGCCCCTTATTAAGCCTATGCTTATAAGTATTGAATTATCATAATCAAAAAATCTACATTTGTCTAAATTAAAACTTTTTTAAATGTATTCAACAAAATATTTAACTAAAAATTGTTAAATTTAACAAATTGTTGTTTCAAATTAGAATGCATGTAAAAGTATAGGTAATTAATTTTAAATTTTTTTCTTAAAAATGTATATAGGTATTATACTCCTAAACTAATTGAGTTAGATTGATATTTCAAAATACTTTTATGGAAATTTAGTCTTATTTTTGTTCAACCTTTTATATTTTATTGTTTTTAGAATACTATTGGAAGAGGATTAAATAATGATATCATACTCAAAAATTTAAATGTATCAAGAACTCATTGCCACTTACGAGTTGAAAAAAAAGAATCCAAAGATATTGCATACATCAAGGATTTAGGAGTAAGTTTTATACATACGAGTATCAATAAACGATTTCTATTCTGAGTTCTTGCAATCAGACCATGGTTTTTGTAAATCAAATTACATCTGATGCAGTAAATTATAAACTTTTATGTTTATATTTGTAACTGTTGTGAGAACACAGCGTTAAAGATAATTATATAATAATAACAAATATCATAACGACGCCCCAGTTCAAAACTGCAACAACTCGAGTTATAACAAATTCAAGTTATGTACACCATCTTATAGACGATCTTGTAACGATTTCAGTTCAAGAACACAAGAAAATATAGTTAAATTATTGACCACGAGAGAGCATTTTCAAAATTATAATTTACATTACGTTACATAGAGAAACAATATAGAAAACACATTATACCCAACAAACCAATTATTTGGGTTGTTGCAGTTTTGATCTGGTGCGTCGATAATAGACATTTTTGAATGTCCCCCAAAAAAAAAAATTCAATTCTTCCATAAATCTTTAAAAATTAAACTGTATTCCTTATTATTTAATTTTTTTAATTTTTATTTAAACTTTTTTTTTTATATTGCCTATGATAAATATGGTAAATATCATAAGCTGTATGTTTGTATTCCTTTTAAGGAAACGTTTATGTCGGTATAATATGAATTATTTTGTATTTGGTTAGATTATTACACATAATTTTACAGTATACCCATGCACTAAACTATAACATAGAGATATGTAATAGCGGAATAAAATTCCCCTGAAAAAATCCCTGACCCCCAGACTACAACATTACTGACAACCACATGGCATTTTTAAACGTAATTAGTGTAATATATTACAGTATTAATATTTAATTACAAATATGTTATTATTATACTTATATAATATAGGTATACTTTTCATTAAAAAGAATTAATATATAATAAATAATATTCAAAAATTAACAATAATATTGTTTTATTTTATATCACGATGTGAAACAACATATGTTAATAACTCTTTTATAGTTAACTACTTATTTAATAATTATTTATTTTATTTGATGTATTGATCATTTGAAATATTTTTATTTTATAATCTTTTAAATATTTTATCCACCTATATCAAGTAAAACTTGTAAAATTTACTTCTATTTATAATTATTATTATTTACATATCGTTAAAATATTATTAGGAAACGTAATATTTTATTTCGGGGATATATTATAATACAGGGGTGGCCAAACAGTCGATCGCGATCGACTGGTCGATCTTGGACGATTTCTAAGTCGATCCCCTTGTTAGAATTTATTAATTATTCTTATGCATTTGTCATTTAGTAGATTCAGTTATTAAATACATATATTTCAGATTAACCTGTTAGTGTGAAATGGCATTTTCTCAAATGAAATTTATAAAAGCTGAGTAGGTTAGGTTTAGACTTAAGCACGGAAGTCTTCATTTGGCCATGATATATGCAACGACACGCTTCTACATCAACATTAAAATGTTAATACATTTTTAAATTATTTAGAAATTTAATGTGAAACACTCATTTCAGATAACTTAACACTTTAATTTTATTATTTATATAAGTATGTTTATAAATAATATTAAATAATTTTTTTACATTAGTCGATTCTAAAAGACAAAATATATCCTCAGTAGAAAAACAAGTTTGGCCACCCCTGTTATAATATATTATATAAAGGTATTAAGCATAAAATATTATTTTTAATGTTTTAAAATTATAATATAAATATCAAAAAATAAGGTATAATTAAATACTTGAGTAAATAAATAATTGATTTTGTTTGTATGATTTTTTTATATTTTTAAGTGAACATTTATGTTGATGTGGGGGCATTGCCCCACGGGTTACTTTTCATGTAATGTCAGGTGGGGGCTACAGCCCCCCCAACATTTCAGCCCTAGTTGCGCCACTGTCTATGTGCCTGATCAGAAACATTATGTAACTATTTTCAGTAATAAAGAAAAAACAGAAATCTAAAAGCATTACTATCATTTCTTCACTGAAAATCTAAAAAATAACTATATTTTATAAGTCAGCTATCTATTTTGTTTACAAGCTATGGCTTTTGAGATAAACATTTATAATACTAGATATATGGATAGTATGCATTTTTTGCCTGATATAAACCCTTTAAAAAAACTATATTTAATAAACAGTCGACTTGGTTAAAAATTACTTTTTATAGATTACTAGATTGTAGCTAGGACATGGTCAATAAATATCTTGAAAATTATCAATCATCATTTTTAAATATTGTCATAATTTTAAATCTTTAATTATACTATAAATATATTCATAACTAGATTATAATAAAATGTAGCCCTAAGTAAGTCTAAAAAATATAAGAAAATGGACTTAATATTATTTAACATTTTTTATGTTGTTATTATTATTAGTTATTTAATTTAAATAATTCCGGAATTGAGTTTAAAATATTTGTGTAAAATATATAATTATTTTTTCAGACATCAAATGGTACTATTGTTGGCAATATAAATTTGATTCAATTTGAAGAACATCAGTTGAATGATTTAGATATGATTGTGTTAGCTAGTGGTGACGAAGGAGTCGTTCTACAATATATTGATAAAGTAGATCGTACTATTAATTTTTCAAATCTATGTGTAAGTATAATTTGTTATTTTCTTTAATTTTTAGTATGCATATAAAAAAATTTATAAATAATAGATACATATTAATTATTATGTAGAATAATAATAAAAGGAAAGTACTCTGCGAAGAAAATTTGGATGATGATTCGACTGCTGTAAAAATTCCAAAATTAGGTACGTTTTTATAAGTATATATTAATTTTAATATCTCTTGAAATCGGAAATTCTAAGATTTGAATATGAGTTTCATCACGTTAGATATAGCTTTCCAGTGAAGGCCGTATTTTAAATAATATGTTAATCATTAATACATACAAATACATAATGAATATATAAACATATGTTCGTTGCTATTGAGTTATGGATTTACGCATCAAGTACATTTTTGTAAATTTAAGTTTAGGTACTTGTTTGTATTGCCCCGCCAGTCCACCGTATAAAATTTATCGCCCTGCCACTCTTGTTTGTTATCGCCCCTCCATAAAAAAAAAAAAAAATATTTCAATGTATAATATTATTTTATTTTATTTTATTCAAAAAATGTATTGTGATTTTAAATTAAAAAAAAAAAAGTATAATGTTAAGTTTTAAAAAATATATTAAAGTATAGTATAAAATTTATATTCAAAAATGTATTGTATGTGTGATGTATTTGTAACATAATAAAATAAAATATATGAATCTATAGTTATAATGGAGGCCAGAACTCGGAAATATCTTTGAGGATAGTTTCAAATGCGTCTGTTCTCCGAGACGTGTTCTCCACATAAATTCTGCCAAATATGATTTTAGACAATTTCTGTTAGTTCCATGACGCTTTTTATTGTCCCATTTAGCAGAACCCCACAACCTCTCAATGTTTTGGGTGTGTGCCCCTGTTTCCGGATCGACAAAATTATAGTTGTGGTTAACAGTATTATGTTTGATTCCCGCTTGCTGCAAATTATTGTAAGCTTTCCAACAATCTGACAAAATTATTGAGCCTGGTCTTATATATCTTTGTATTATAGGTAGCAATGTTTTCTCCAATCGATCAGGTACACTGATTATAAAACACGCTTTGGTTTCCCGACATATTTCCCGAGACCACCAATTTCTTTATTTTGTGTTGGAGGGGCGATAACAAACAAGAGTAGCGGGGCGATAAATTTTATACGGTGGACTGACGGGGCGATAACAAACAAGTACCTAAGTTTATTGTATTATTTTATAATTCATTAAGAAAAACTATATTAAATACATTTTATATCCTTTTGAAATAAATTTGGTTTTAAAATTGTTAAAAATTTAAGACGTCATTACATCAATTCCAAATAACAATTAATAATACCTTGTAATTATTATTTTACTTTCAACTTTTTAAGTAGATAAACTTCTTTGTTGCAACCTGTCAACATGTATTATAGTTATTACAAAATGGTGGAAAAAACTGTTGTTATAAAAATAAAATATCAATAGATTTAATTTTCACACATTTAGCTATTGCATAATATAATTTTATGCTGAAGACCATTATCTGAAAGTCATTTATAGTTTTTTCTTTTCAAAAATATTGTTAGATGTAAAGTTTAGTTAAGATTGTCTCATCGGTTCTGTTAGGAGTCATTATTTTTTTTTTCTTGTATATGTATTTTTGACCTTTAATAATTTTGAAAATGAGGGTCAACAATAAAAAAAAAGTGATTATAAAATTAGAATAAAAAATACAATAAATTAAAATAAATCTAAAACAACATTTTACCTAACCACATTTATTCTAAAATACTATTCCTGGCACTTAAATAATAAATTATAACTGTCGTCTCTTAATTAGAAGCGTCAAGTTGTTGACATTGATATTTATTATTTACTAGCTGATCCCGTGCACATTGTTGCCTGGCAACCAATAATTATTGAAGTAAAACTTCTTTCTTAAGATATGGGTGGGAAAAAAAAATGTAACAAAAAATGAAATGACGCGTTTGTTTATTTATTTCTTTTTCAAGTTATGTGTGGCGGCGGCGTGCACGTTTATTGTATTGATTTTTCTCACTCTCTCCCTAATTTACTTATAATTTCACAGGCCCCAATACTTATGGAAGAAGTTTTACTTTCCCACAGTGTAATGGTAGGCTCTCACACTCTTTTTTTTTTTTAAATAGTTTTAAAATCTATGGTAACCATTAATAAATAAAAAGTTCCTTAGGATATCTCAAAATCCCTGTTTGAGAATCTCCTTGGGCTGGTCCTCTCCCTTTTTAAATTAGCCTATCTTCCGCCCAGAGGTTTAATCTATCTCTGTACCAAATGATCCCGTTCACTTCGTTGCCCATTAAAATTTCCAACTCTATATGAATAATAATTCTACATATCACCATGGCAACCATTTATATACAAAACATTTTATTGGAAATTTCAAAATAATATATAATTGGTTGCCATGGTAATATGGAGATACACACGGACGGAAATCTCTAAATAATATATAAATGGTTGCCATGGTAACATGGACACACACACTGACACACATACATTCATTTTTATATATAACTAGCAGATCCCATGCACTTGGTTGCCCGGCAACCAATAGTTATTATTAGAATAGCTTCAGAACCCATGGCAACCATTTATAACCAAAAATGTCCATCGGAAATCTCTAAATAATATATAAATGGTTGCCATGGTAATATAGACACACACACACACAGAAATCCCAAAATAAAATATGAATGGTTGCTATGGTAATATGGACACACAGACACACAGACAGACAGACATACATTCATTTTTATATATATATAATATAATATAGATATATTGTAAACTGTAACAAAATATGCTCAATAGATTTATGTGTTTTTGGCTGGATACATTTTTTCTGACTGTTGCAGTTAGGTTATATTTATTATTTTCTAAATGATTTCACAAAACATATTTTGCATTAAAGTTACATCACAGCCAAACATTAACACATAAATAAATAGTATTTTGGTTTCCGATTTTGTGTTAAACAATAAACTGTAATTTTTGACATATTAGAATTTTGTTGCGGTATATTAGTTACATTATAACAGTGATCAACGTTATATATATAGTGATAACGTTGAATTATAAATTCAATATTTTTCCTTGAAGTGGATAAATTTTTCAGAAAATTTAGTTTTTTTTCCATTTAAATTACTGTTTGATAGGTACTATATAGTACCATGTTTCATAACAATTTAGTTTTAGATATCTAATTAGTTAATTTTAACTAGATATACTTCTGAAAGAGAGTGTTAGTTTTATTGTAAATGGGGGTGAAAAATTCTTTATCCTCGGTATTTATTTTATATAATAAAGTAAATAATCAGAAATAGATATAAATTAATCATTGAATTTTAAATATTAAAAAAATTATAAAGATTTTCCTTTTCTATTTATCATAACCACTAACTATAGTTGCTTGTAAAAAATTTAATGTATGATGATTGTGTCAATTCTTCATTTATTTTATTATTTGACATTACATAATAATAATAAATTGAAAATAAATGTTCATATTTTTTATTAAAATTATTTGTTACAAGATATCTACTTAACTATATGTACTATAGCAAATTGGTATTTAACTATAAAATTTAAATAGTATTATACTATCTGCAAAGTAAACAATTAATATTTGAATTATTTAATTTTCAGTTATAAATGAAACTGAATCAAATTTATTAAAGAAACCACTTTCAAATGCAAATACTAATCCATCAAATTTGTTAAACAATTTGCCTAATGTTGCTAATAATTTACAACAAGCAGAACTTAAAAATCAGTTAGAATTAGTCAATGCTTTTTTCAAGACTTATCAAGATTTTGATGATCAAAAACTACCAGTTGAAGATCCCAAAATAATTCCAAATAGCACAGAACCATCCTGTTCTAAATATAGCGATAATATATCTAGTTCTGTGAAAATAAAAATAGAACCCGATACAATAATTAATAATGTATTTAGTCAAGGAACATATCGCGATGAAGAAGATAGTGTAGTTTATTGTATATCAGATGAAGAAAATGATATAAATGACAATGGCTTGGAATCGTCCAACAATAAAATTGAAAAACAAGAACAAATGAACACATCATCCACTAAACATTCATGCCCATCTACTTCAAAAATAGAAAATAATTTAAACTTTCCAGAATTGTCTTTTCAATGTCAAAGAAATGGAAACACCAGAGATGACATAGATGATGTGATTTACATACCACCCAACATGTATTCAGATAATATAAATACTTTGATAAGCTCAAGTGATAGTGAAAGTGATTATATTAGTAAATGCCCAAAAATTATTGAACCTTTTCCGATGAAGGTTAATAAAAGGGGCCAAACAAAGTTACTAGTTGAAAATAAATATATAATAAAAACTCGAGCTAAATCAGAAAAAATTATCCATTGTAAAAAAAAAGCAGAAGAAGAAATTGTTGATCAAAATAAACAAATTATTCAAGAAAGACAAATGAGACTTAAAAAGTTGGCTACAAATAACTCAATAAATGAAATTGTATCAACTAATGACAATTTTATTGATAAGCCTTCAACAATTGGTAAATTAAAAAAAAAAAGTCGAATATCTAGGTTGGAACAAATTAATAACGATAATTGTATTCCAAGTACATCAAAGTCTCATTTACCTATATTAGAGGTTGATAAAAAAGTTGGATTTAACTGTAAAGAAATAATAACCATAAATAATCAAATAGAACAATTTTCATTCTCTAATTATAAAAATATAGATTCTTCAACTACAAAAATGATCAAGCCAATTAATTTTGCATTTTTTGATACGCTTAGTAGAATATGTAAGTGGAATGCAGTGTGGTTGTATGTAAGTTAGACTAAAAAAAATAATTTACATATTTTTATTAAAAGTTTTTATTCAATTTGTTTTGGTATTTCATATAGGAGGAAAAATTTGCTGATGCGTCTCCACCATTAGTAAAAAATATATACAAAATGAAAGAACAATTTGATACTCCGTCTGAATATTCTTCTACAATGAACTCAGTGTTGTTCTATGAAATTTGGTCGAAAATAAGTGAATCCTATCATATGGTACTTAGTAGAAACCCTAATTTGGAGCAATCAATTTTTGAAAAATCTTCAAAGAAGTATGAATATTACATTTAAATATATATATTTAGTTACGTCAACATTTTATTATGATTTAATATAATATTTAAGTACAGATCATATCTATATTTTATTGAAAATTATTCGATTTATATAATTGATATTATAATATAATATATATTAATATATTATTGATTATTTGATAATTGATTTTGGTAAATTTATCAATCTACTTCAACAAGGCAGACCTAGTATAGACACTTTCATAAAATACCTGTTACTTGTTGTTACTTTTATGAATTATTTAATATTTTGAATAATACTTCTCTTTGAAAATAATGTTAAGAAGTTTCTTGATTCTTCTAAAAAATACTTACCTATACATGGATTTATAATTTGTTTGTATAATAAATTTGTATATATTAGCAATTTAAATGTCATTTATGTTTTCTAGAAATTTACCTCTCCCTACATTTGATATTCAATCTGTCAATAAAGAATTTTCCACATCGGTGCCAGCATTAAAATCTATTAATCAGCCACTATGGTGCTTAAAATGTATAGGTAAGTGTGATTAATATTATTACCTATAGTAGGTACATAGATTTAATTTATATAAAAAAAATTATTTAGTATTATTAATTATTGTAATCTTAGGAAATAGTTAGAAATGGATGGTTTAAAGAATCCATCAGTTGGATGAACTCAGCATTTTTTCCATCTACATAATTTATTTGTAAAATATACTTTTAACTTGTATAGTGAACTTACATATTACAAATCTCATATGGCATAAAAAATGTGTATTATAGAAAATATCTTTAAATAGAATTAAATAAATTTGGTTCTAATTTTTTTCTCAAAACTATTTCATTAAACGGAAAATGTTTTTAAATGGAAGTTTGTTATATAGAAGTCTCACTGTATTATTATTAATTACTACAATAAAGCACCCATGTAAAAAATAAAAATTATACATATACAATAGATATACTACTCGACCACTGTTTATGAATAATTTATATTGAATGAATCGTCTTCAGTTATAGAAAGTGTATCTATTATTAAGGGAACTGGAGCAGGTTCAAATGATTACGTAAAATACGCCAAGAGATTGACAAAAATGTGGGACTTGGATTTGACGGATTTTAATTTTAAAAACTAATTGAAAATCTTCAATTAACTCTACTAAGACTTAGCCTTGGAAATTTATCATTATTAAAAAAATAAATGGCATACTTAAATTTATGATATACCAAATTCCTTATTTTTAAAATTTTTGATATTTTATCAAAGAATTTGAATAAAGAAAATACCCTCGGTTATCCCCTAACTAACACAATGACTAATGAAAATGGTTATTGATTACCATTTTCAAAAAAATTAAATCCGTTGAATCCAAGTCCCTCAATTTTGTCTATCTTTTTGTCATTTGAATATCATGACGTATATTTGATGAAATCTGTATCATTGACATGTGCCTGAGCGTGTGGAAATTGATATGCGAGTGATGGAATCGCCGGTGCCTGAGACTCGATAACAAATTTTACAAATTACACACACTTAACATTCATTAACTTCTCACACAGTGACCCAGCTAAAATATAAATGCTATATGAAACGCCTAAATATTACTCATCAAAACATATCACGCTCCCACCTCCTTAAGAGTTATTTAGCAAATTTATTTTTAATAGTTAGTATTGGTAGACATGTTTGGAAAAAATTATCAATTTATAATTCATAACATGGCTTTTAATTAACAAAATATTTAAGAAACAATTTGTCTAACTCTGTATATCGAACGTGACTCAAACTACTCTTTAAACATTCCTAGAATTTTTTAGAACAACCTCTGAAATTTTCCTAAAAATCGATCAATACATTGCCTTTTATATAATATATAGATATAAATAATATTTTAAATATTCTTCTAATTTGTTTTTTTTAGGAACAACTAAGAACATCGAAACTTTAACGGGATCAAGAAACTCACTCAAGGGATGTTTATGTATTGTTATAGTACAGTCAAACTGCTTTGGAACAGATATTGTTGGAAATAAAAAACCTACTAAATCAAGAAACATTTTTTTTGGTTATGTTAATATGACAAAAAAGATTGGTAAATAATAGTGAATCCAAAATATTTCCAAAGTAGTTAATTCAGTTATTTATTTTTTAGGGTACCACTCAAATTCACAATTTTACATGGAACTTATTGTTACAAAAAAGACTGAAAATATTCCTAATGGAACACATATTCACTTGATGGTAAGGGCTAAGAATTTATTAAATAATAAATACAAATATTTTATTTTATTACATTACATTACTAATTGATATATTCTACACTTCCTGTGCTGAATAAAATGGGTTCAAAATGTCTAGTACAAAAAATGTTCCCACTTTTAAACTTTAGTAGATACTCTAAAAACAAACTAAAATATGCAATATAATTATCATCATTTAAAAATTAAATTTGTTAAAAAAATTTTACTAGATTAACTAATACAATGTATACACAAAAAATATAAAAATAACAGCTAATTTAATAAACTGTATTATTTATTTTAGGATATTTTTTATTTACTCTCGGAACTACGTTTATTTCAAGCTATAAATAATGTGACAACATCTTCGCTATGCAAGGCACTCATCACTCCACAATTTCATAACTACTCTATTGATTCTTCAAAAGCAAATTTAAAAAATTATAACATAAATGTAAATAGTTCAACGTTTAAGTTTACTAGTTATATTCATTTATTTTTATTGTGGTTATGATTTTGTTTAGAGTTTATTATTAAACAATAGTCAAAAAGAAGCAGTAAAAATGGCTGTGACAATTTGTAATGCTGTAGAACCAAATGTTGGTTTGATAATTGGACCTCCAGGTACAGGCAAAACAAATGTGATTTGTAATATTATTTTAAGTTTAATGTCTAAACAATTGGCCAAGACTAAAACTAAACCTAAACTTCTTATTTGTGCACCTTCTAATGAAGCTGCTGATGCAATAGTAAGACGAATAATAGAAATTAAAAAAGACTTAAAACGTAAGTTTCTATTTAGTTTGTTTTATAGAATAAAAATACAACTTGAATTATGATTAATTATTTCAGATGAATCACAATTTAATGTGGTAAGAGTGGGTAGTGGCCAAAAATATGATCCAAATTCTCCTATTGTTGATGTTATGCTGGATACTGTAATCAAACAAAAAATGGGAAATCCTTTAAATGAAGCTAATGTAATATATTGCTATTATTATTAGATTTAATTTTTGAAATTATTTAGCATTTATTATTGTTTAATTAGCAACAATGTCAATCAAATAATTTGTTCATATATACCAATAAGAAAGATCTTGAAAATGAAATACTTATCAATACTGAAGTTATTGTGACAACATTAAACTCCTGTTTTTCGAAAACAATGGAAGAGACCTTCAAGCCTACAAATATTAAGTAAATATTTTTTTTTTTTTGAATAATTATTTTAATTTTTTTTAATTTTAAATTTACTATAGGTCATTGAATAATGTCATTTTACTGCTTGTATAGTAGATGAAGCTGGACAATCTATAGAACCTCTGATTTTCGTTCCGATACTACTTGGTATTGATAAATTAATTTTGGTTGGAGATGATAAACAACTTCAGCCATTAGTAAAAAGCAAGGTAATTTAAATTAATTAATAAATTTATTACAAAATATAACTAAAATCTTTAAATTTTGATAGAATAACGGTTTATTGGTATTTGTTATGAATGACTGACGTAATACACTTATCATAAAAACTATTTTACTGAATCTATACAACATATAACATATCTGAATTAAATAATAATGTCTTAGGTGGCCAAAGATAATGGTCTTGGTATTTCTCTTTTCAAACGACTTAAGACTTGGTTTGAACAAAAGCGCTCTACACGGAAAAGTTTTCCAGTAACTATGTTGAATACACAATATAGAATGCATAAGGAAATTTGTTTATTTCCATCAAAATACTTTTATAAAGGAGAAATTAAAACTGCACCATCTGTCAAAATGAGGAAGCAACTGTCATTTCATCCATACATGATCCTAGAACATGAAAGCCTACAAGATAATACAGGGTATATTATATTTTATACATTTTGAAAAATTGTCTGATCAAAATTTATTATATTCCTTAAGTGAGGTAAATATTGGAGAAGCAAATATGATCGTAACTTTGGTAGATATTTTACTCAATTCGGAATGTCGATCATTAACCGTTGCAGTCTTAACACCTTACCATAAACAGAGAGAACAAATAAATATATTATTAAAGAAAAAGTAAGAAGTTTAATTTTGTGTGTATTAATTGTCTACTAACACAATTGTTTTTAAAGGAAGATCTCATTAAACGTCAATACAATAGATTCATTTCAAGGTGGTGAATGTGACGTGTTATTAATATCAACTGTTCGAACTAATGGAGTTGGATTTATGGATGATATATGTCGGTTGAATGTTGCTTTAACACGTGCTAAGCAATCATTAATAATATGTGGAAACTTTATGTCTTTGAGAGTGAGATATTTTTATAAAATTATTTATTTATATTAACAAGTAAACAGTTACTGTAATCCTCTGGCCACTGTCTTCTGTAATCCTATACGTCCAGTAATCCAGATAATTTTATTCTTGATAGTAATTTTACTTATTTTTATTTATTTATATTGTTTAAGTACAAGTTATATAAACAGAATTTTAGATAAGCAACAGTTGCTCACCTCCTATAAAGCTTGTGTTGAAAGTGTGTTCTTAAAATTAAGTTTTTAATACGAATAATACAATTTATATATAATATAAATAAAACTACTTAAGATTAATAATTTGTGAAGATAATTGGACTTTGATTAATTTTAAAATGCTTATAATTTCTAAAATTATTAACATTAATATTTAATTCTTTAATCCCCAAATCTCAATACCATAAGATATAAGTGATAGCATAAGTGAAGTATATATTATTCTTAAATAGGTTAGGTTAATGAGCAGTTATCTTATAAAATAAATAAATTAACTATGAACTAACAGTCCTAATAAATCGATTAAATATTATTTTCAAAAATAGCAAGACAAGAAAATCATGCCAGGCAAACAAAAATAGTGATTTATTACAATTATTATAATGCTAACTCTAATAATTTAACCACCCTCCATACGTATGGGATTACTGAGACTACTGTATTTATGTAATAATATGAGTATTATAAATATATTTATACATATAAATAAATGTATTTATAGGGAGAACGAGTATGGTCCGATTTAATAGAAGATGCAAAGGAACGTAAATTAATTAAGAAAGTATCAAAAAAAGTGATTACTAATTCTAGGGTTTTGCTTGCTATGATAAAATTGTAATTCATATTTGATATGTACAGTATTTATTACAACTTTAAATATAAATTATAAATTTTAATATTTTTTAACTTATATGAAATTTTCTCAAGGCTATTTTCTGATTTTTTTTATAATTTATTAAATTTGTTATATCGAGAAGTATTTTAATGATATGATAATTACTAAGTACCTGAATAAAAAGTATATTCTCAGGAATATACCTACCATGTTTTATTTTTATTATAAATTTAAATAAAATTGATTTAAATATACGTATAATTTTATTTATTTTAGTAAACTGTTTTTACGGTTTTTTTAATATTTTATGCTGAATGTACAAATTAACCATTAATTTGTTTTGCTACCTACTACTTACTAAATATGGATTATTTTTTTTTTTTCATTATTCTACATGATAAATGTTTCAGATTAAATTCACTAATAAATCCCACTTAAATTTGTTACTTATAAGTTATAACCTTTAAAGAAAATTCAAAGTACCTATATTTCTACCTATATTATCTATGGCTATACAGTATCCAGCAGTTTATACAGTTATAAAGTTAATGATTTTTGAGTAGGGAACAGAAAAAAAACAAAACCAATTTTCTTAAAAACTGGTTTTGCGTAAAAATTGCCGTTTTTCCTATTTATTTTTTGTTTTTCTCGATTATTTTAAAAAATATTGGGAATTTTCAATTTCGATCTCTTAAAAGTACCAACTAAAGTTTCGATTTTCTATCAGAAAACCATCCTTAAAATTGAAGATTGTAGCATTTCATCTACTACACGTCATGTATAATACATGATAGGTACAAAAAAAATATATTGTAAAATCAATACCACATTCATCTACTGCACTGCTGCAGCATACTATATAGACAGTGGCATACATATGGGGGGGGGGGGTGTTAGGGATCAATCCCTCCCCAGGACCAAAAAAAAAAATTGTGATATTATTGATGAATTTCTTATTATTAATCATCCGTGTATACACAAACTTACGTTATAATAATTTGACTATTGAGTATAACACTATACTTTACCAACAACGAAAAAAGATTTCATAACAAAATTGTGGGTGCCGTATATCAATCAAAATAGACATTTGATCGTACAGTCAGTTAGTTGCGTGCGGACATTAATACATTTTAATACGACCAAAAACGTACCCTTCCCTTTTCGGCGATCACTTTTCGACCAAAAAAAGTTTTATAATAATACACAATGATTTTGTTAAGTTGGTTTCAAATAACTACTTTAAAAAGTAGTGAACCAGCAACCTAACCTAAATAGTGCTAACAAAAGTGAGTAAAAAAAATGATTTATGACAGGAATTGTAATTATTATCATAGTTTTCTATATTTTATTGACAACAAAATTTATTTTTATAAATATTATTACGTATTCATTTATACATTTTAGTTTTTATACAACTTATATATTTTTTAATATTTCTTTATAAGTATAACATAGAGACTTATATGTAATTATTATCATTATTTAATTGTAACCTACTACTATATTTAAAAATAACTAACAAAAATAATTTTTTCTACCTAAAGGCTGGAACCTGTTGGGTGTTTCGGTTCCGGTTCTGGTTATTAAATTAATTTGTTTAAGGGTTCCGATTTTGTTTCGGTTTTCTAAAAAAATATAAGGGTTCTAGAACCGGTTAATACCGGTTTTGGAAAATACCGCTTAATTTCGGTTAATTTTGATTTCTGATTATTCAAGATTTATTAAAAAATAGTCTGAAATAATTTATTTATTCATGTTTAAATTGTAATTATTTCATGAAAATAGAAGTTATTATGAAAAGTTAGAAAAACATTAAAACATTAAAACACAATACCAACATCTCCATTGCTGACTGCCGCCGTGCTAGGTCAACGCACGTCGACAATGTCATATAAAATAAATTTTCTTATCTAATATTTTAGATTCTGAGCGGAGCGAGGAAGCTATTGTTTTTATAATGGTGTTTATTTTTTTTTTTTATATCCTGTTCCTGTATACAAAATTTCTTCCAGAAGGAGTGCTTCGATTTCAACATATAGTACCTTATATTTTAGCATATTGGATTAAGATGGTACTTTAGAAAGGTTATTTTCTGATTTTCTCAATAGTTATTTAATGCCACGGGAAAAACTACCGAAAAATTACGAAAAAACGCTAAAAATGGGATTTTAATTTCTAACGCTTTGTTTATCACCATAGAAACCAATAAAAAATTATAATATTATAATATTAATTCAACTTACATGATAAAATAATTAATAACAATATAAAATATCCAGAGTGACAAACCGTCCTCGCTCAGAATCGTTTTTCTTATACAATGATATTTCATCATTGAATTCAAGTCTAATACAACCCATTATACAATGACCCCCTTGTAATCTGTGATTGTTAGGAAAATGGGTACCTAGTTTTAAAGAGAAGGTTTTAGTGTTCGTAATTTTTTTTGAAATATACAGATATATACAATAATACAGATAATAGTCAATTGATATCTCATACATCGTGACACGGCTATAATAGTAAAGTGTCTACCGAAATGAATCTCTATAATTAGTATTATAGAATTAGTATTGAAGTTAAATTAAACAGCTGGAGATTTAAGCACTATCGCTTATATTATGTCCATAGATAAGTATGATATAATCATACTTCATAATCATATATGATTATGTCATAGTGGCTATCACGGAAATGACGGAACTACAATCACAGAATATTATTCTGTGCTACAATTTACATTTGAAAGGTAATTGCATTTATAGTCACTACAACAAACCATCGCTAGTGCGTAAATCTCCCGCTGATAATGGAGATACATTTCGGTAGACACTAGATTCGTTGGGCAGCCATACTATCCTTAATCGTGGTCCGTGATATAATATACTTGTTGTATATAATATCTATGAATATTATTGAAATTTTTAAACAATATATTATCACTGTAGGCACTTTAATATTATTACTTGTATTATAATTAATTTTTTAAAATATATTTTCATCATTTTTTATGTTTGTTGTGTGAACTTATAACCTTTAGTTACGAAGAAATCATTTAAAATGGATCATTTCTACGGTAAGGATAATACTGAATTACGTAAGCTAACTAAATATTTCAAAAACATAATCCTAAGACCCGTTTACAAACATACCTGATACCTATAATCTATATACTTATAGTTTATATTTTACTAGATTGAACTAAGGAAGTATATCTACAGGGTGATTTTTTAAGCATGCTCACCCAATTTTTATGCTTATATTATGCATATATTTGAATACTGATTTTTGGAAGTGTTAAATACACTTAATAACAATAGGTATTTTCGAATCCTTGAGAACCCTTCTTTTTAATTTTTCATTATTTAGTAGATATTATTTGGGGGAATTTTATTGTATATAAATCAAAATTCGAGTTTTTGAGTTTCATAACTGTGTACTAAAAAGTAAGAATAAAATGTCTATGGTAATGGGTTAGATAGTAATTATAAATAATCTGTCAATATAAATAATTTGTAAAAATAATCCAAGTATAATAAATATTACAACTAGTACCTAAGTACCTTTTACCTAAATAGTATTAGGTACCTACTATATATAGCTTATATTTTTATAAATCAATTTTTAAGGTATATTTTCCTTAGTATAAACATTTTAATAACTCAAAAACTACCTACTCATAATATTCATTAAAAATTTGATTTAGATACCTACATCAGCATTTTTAAGAAAATCTTACGTTAATAATTTGTAGGAAAGGGTTGTATCGCCACAGAACACTCCTTAAGTAGGTACCTAGTACAAAAACATCAGAAATTTGAAAATATGGTCTCTACGTAATACTTATACTAAAAATTCTAAAAATCAGAATTTAAATAAATGTACAATTAAAGAAGAAAATGAGGTTGATCATGCATAAATAATCACCCTGTATCTTATACTTATAGTCCCCGATCTCATAACATTATATTTTATTCTGAAATAAATGGTAATTTATAATTTATCCATCGCCTACGGGCATCGCAGAAGTTTTGAACCATTTCAGGACTGCATGCATATTTGCTTATGTCGCTCCCAGGCACGGTTGTAAATATACTGGTTACCTGCAAGGACCAAGGACCAAGGTGGATTAGAGGTGGGCCACATTATTTATGTTATTTATTACAATAATTTAAAACATCAAAGTGTCTATACATCGGAATTTCGAGGAAAACATCGATGTTTTACGATATTTTAATATACAATTTTTAACGTACCTATATAATTGTATTGTTTAATGGAATTAATTTATTTATTCCATTAACATCATTGTCCACTACAACAATATTGAATATTATACCTATAATTGAATATTAGTGAGTAGAAGACTAAAAATGTCAACTGATTAAATTGTAATAGTCATCATTTAGCGATGTAAATAATTTAAAAAAAAATACCAATACAAAAATTAAAACATCGATATTTTCTTCGATACATCGTACACAAATTGCGATGGTGAAAATTGATGTATCGAACAAAAACATAGATGATTTAAATTATTGTTTTTTGCTCACCTATAGTCACCTCTAAGGTGGATTGATCCACCTTGGTGGTTACCCAACTCCTATATCAAATTGATTATAACTTATAAGTTATAACACATGTACCATTCAGTATATTTTGCTATACTAAGTGGGTGAGTGGCGCAACTAGGGCTAAAATATTGAGGGGTGCAAGGTGTACATTTTGGCACCAACTTTTTTTTTAGCCTTCTTTGGCTTACCAATAGTAAATATAGGCGCCGATATACCTAAGTATTTTATATTATATATATATTGTACTAATGTTTAATTTCCAAGAATGTTTGATTTCGTTTTATGGTCCCACAATATTATAATTGATAAAATTATAACACAGACATCGTGAAGAAGGGTACCCATTAAATACATTTCTGGTTTTATTAATAAGCTACCTAGCTATATTATATATTTTGAGTATGTAGGGAGAAAAAATGTGTATATTTTACTATAAACGTGTTTTATACCTATACTTTTATTTACCAAGTGTACATACTACATACCACTGTACACTGTGATCCACTCAGTGGCGCAAATAGGGAGGCTTAGTCCCCCCCCCCACAAAAATCACTCAGAGCCCCCTCAAAAAATAATAGTGTACCGTTCTTAAAAGTATGTACCTATAAATTATAATTTAAAAAAAATATGTTGGGGCTTGAGCCCCCCCTAAACATTTTAGATTCTGAGTGGAACGATGAATGTATTGTTTTTACAATGATGTGTGTTTTTTTAAAAAAATTTTTTGTATCTGTGTTCACGATAAGTAGTCGAAATAATGC
>NC_042494.1:29444524-29445279 GCF_005508785.2 Acyrthosiphon pisum
ACTACACTTAATTTTGTGGATTATTTAATTCAAAACTGACAATCCAATTTGTATTTGATATTGAACTAAACAAATTCACCCATTCAATTGCATTTTCCATATCAATTAAGTTTGCTCTAATAATAATATTGTGTTTTTCTAAGTCTGACTTTGACCAATCAATTTCACATATGAAATGTTCATTCATTTGTCTTATTATGTTCTCAATTAAAGACATTTTTAATTAAATAGAAATAACAATTAATAACGAAAAATAAATTAGCAAATTAGCATTATCGATATTTTTAATATTTAAATATATATTATTTACAATAATAATCAAATAATAATAAAACACGCGCCATTTAAATGAAAAACGATAATAATTGATAATAATTAAATGTTGGCGCGAAATTCAAATGGGCCAATGAAATGAGCGTATTTATGTACGGCGCTGGGGCTATAGAGGCTTTGTTAATACGTGCCCCGGGCCCCGCGCTCTCACCACAATTGGACAGGCCCCGCTTTCATAGATACAATAAAAGGTCAAGTTGACGAGCAAATAAAAATGTACATATCATTTTTTTTTTCATGTAAAATTGTTGAATGGAACAATAAAATGTTATTTATAGTATTTATATTTTATTATATTTTATAAATTATAAAATCTTAGAAATATTTCTAAAATGAATAAAGATGATTTAATGAAAAATTGTATGGATATTCAAAATTTGTTAGAAGTTGGTGACACAAATGATATAAATCGTCGAGAAATG
>NC_042494.1:29445329-29453071 GCF_005508785.2 Acyrthosiphon pisum
CAACTTTTATATCTAAGGATTGAAATTTAAAACAAGATTCCACGTAAATATTTAATTCTGTTGCCAAAAATTCTAAGAAGTACATAAGCACAGTTTATTTTTATAGTCATTTTAATTTCCAATTTAGACGAAATTACATATTAAAAAACCGGGAATAAATATATTATTTATTTTGTTGTGTTTGTAATGATTGTATAATATTATTTGTGGATACTTGAAACTTCTAAAGTATACTATTATATATCTATGATAGTACCACGGTTTGTTGTTGATGTATAACGCGTTACCTAATGGATATTGTGATATGATTAATTTGGAATTTATTATTGATGCCTATTATAGGTCAATTTTTTTTAATTACTATAGATAAGTATACCTATAATAGGTATGTCTAATACCTAGACTGACAAACCGTCTCCGCTCAGAATCGTTTTTCTTATACAGTGATATTATATCATTGAATTCAAACTATCCATTATACAGTGACCCACTTGTAACCTTCTGTACAGCAGAGCGACATCCACTTACCCACCTTTATTCAATACAATTTTAATATATTTATACTTCAATTTGGATATATTTTCATTCATTTTTAACGGGGCTTTTTTTCTAGTGTGGGACTTTTTTTTCCGATTACCTGGGGAAATATTTACTGCGATTCTCAATAAATGTTCCAAAAACAATGTTTATCCGGATCCTCAGATCATGAACATGGACTTCAAACAAGCTGTTATCCAACCGTCATAGGTGAATACCACGTAGTTTTTATCATTTGACATTTGCATCAAACCACGCATTATTATATTTTCATATTTCCATAATGTTATCCTTTTATTTATTGTGTAAATTAAATTAGTAAATTTTGATTACACAATTATTAGTACACTGGCTGTCTCAATTCTTTAGAAGTTCAGGTTAGGTTAGGTTAATTCATTGGTGTCAACATTGGTGACAATTATTACTAATATATAATCGAAACATTTAAGAATGCAGAAACCAGCTGAGAGTAAAGGGTAAAATAATTAATGTAATCACCATCCAATAATCAAGATATTATCATAATCAATAATCCAAAATATGGAATGTTGATTGAATTTTATTTATTATTACACCATTACAATACCTACCTCTCCCTACTTCTTATTTAATTTTAAGTTGTACATTTTTATGTTAATTTTTTAATATTATAGATATGTTACTAAGTAAAAATTAATTCCAAACGTGTTAAAAATATTCTTGTTTATATAATATAATTTTAGATCATACAAATTTTTCTTTTTCAATCTAAGATTTGAAAATGTAATAAAAGATTCCTCATAAATTTGTGTACCTTTATTAAAAAAAAAAAAATGTCTACAAGTCAAATACAATTTTTATGAGTGTTTAAAGTTCATATTTTAACAATATAGGATATTAACTCGAATTTTTCATGTAGCGATTTTCTTATTTTGTTGTAACTCAAAAAAGAATAACTGTAGATACATGATAATTTTACTGAATGTCTATATTCTCCATTAAAGTATTTCTTCAGTTCTTCCTCAGTTTCATCGTTTATTGAACAGGTACTGATTACTGAATACATGGAATATCCTTTTAAATTCTAAACTCTCGTATATACAACTTTAACTTTGCAATACATTTATAATTAGTATTCACAATACAAAATTACAAAATATGTAATTTAAATAAAACACATGTTAGAATCAAGTTTATTTTATTAATAGACTTGGTAAATATTATTAAGTAATTTTAGGACTAAATGCATATAAGTGAAATAAATTGTATAAATTACAAAGTTTAAAATACTAATGTTTTATGTTAGAAGAATAATTTTTAAAATCTGCATCTCTTTTACTTAAAATTTGAAAAATCTTAAATAATTACAATGGAACTTATAGAATTCATATATCATACTATAACATTTATCATATACGTAAATGCAATAACCATAAAAGTTATAAATCAAAGTACCTATATTTAATACCCAATAAGATGTGCAAATATAGAATTTATACATCTCAAATAAATATAAAATATTTAACGGTGTTCAAAAATAATTCCAGAATGATGTTTTACAGCCTTGAATGGATGATTTCTAGCTCGACCCCTGAAAATAAACAATACAATTTAAAATAACTTCTAAAATTTAGAATATTTCCATTCTAAAAATTAAAAATAATAACTGTTTAAAAATATTTAATAAATTTCCTGCGGAGTTGATAAGTATTACAACTACAAAATACTACCTATTCGTGTTAGTACAAGTTACTAGTTAGTACACTGATATAAATTATGACATAACACTGTAAACTGTATTATTTTTTCAATCTACTGAAATTTGTGGAGCCAATTTATAATTATTAATATAACGTACAATAAAAAAAAATAATATTTATATCTTTGAATTAGTTATTTATGTTTTCTGTTTAGTATTTTTTGGTAATTTAAACAGTAAGGATTATAAAAACAATAATTATGTTACTGTTTTAACAAAATAAAAAAATTATAGTATATAACATAATATTATAAAAACTATATTACAATATCTGATGAATACCTTATGTTATATAAAATTGTTTTAGTTTTGGGAAAATCTGAATGCCCCCAGGTCTCCATCATCACTTCAAAACAAACAACAAGGCGACCAATTATGTTGATTAACATTTCATTAATATCTTCATCTTCAATTTGTTCATGAAAAACATTAATTTCTCTCTCCAATTCCTACATTAATAAAACATTTTTTTTTTTATTATTATAAAATAGCATTATTTTAATGCATAACTGTAGGTACATACTCTAACAGAATTATTATTTGTAGAATTTAAAACAGACATTCCTTCATTTGTAGTTGGCATATTTAGTTGAAGTGTGAAAATAGGATTACTCTTTGGGTAATCACATTTAATTACCATTACCACAGTCAGTGTTGCTGAAAAGACAAATTATATAATAAATAATAACTGTTATACTGTAATCTATTAAAAAATTATTTAACCAATATTCCATACCTGTTTTATAATTTATTACACGTTTAAATAATAAATCATTTTCTGTCACTGTTCCAAATTCAACATGTGGTTTACAATATTCGAGTTTAATAAAATTTTCCCATGCCATTGTATTCCATGGGGATAAAACTGAAGTTAAATTAACTCCATTTACACTGAACCTTCGTTCTAAGTCTGAAATAACAACAATAATATAATTATTATAATTAATAGGGGAATTAAAATGTCATTAATTAATTACCACTACAGTCTAGCTGAGTAATCAATGAAAGTCGAGTTTTAAGGCGATTATTAATTGCCTTTAATACTTGAGCAATATGATTTCTTGAAATTAAAAAATCAGGTACACTAGGATTTAAGAAATCCAAGCCACATATACTTTGAGCCCAAATGTAAGGTTTTCCTACCTCCATAGTGTTGAATTCAGTTTTTTCCTATATCATCAATCAAACATTACATATTTTATGATTAATTATCACTTAAATCATACTAACTTCTTCTAATTGATGGAAGTTGACTATATGAGGACTTTCTTTGCCATTATCCCCGGAGAACAATGCATCAAGTATAGAACTTGGTGAAAGCAATTCTCTAGAGTAGGATGAAGAAAATCCAGACCAAGATGAAGTAACAGTAACAGTAATTAAATTTAAATTAACCAAATAAAAAAATTCCATTACAAACTGAGTATTGTTTTTTAAGCTTAATGTTAATTTAACCGATAGAGGATGTTTTGAAAGTAAACTTTTTTGTTGTACAGACTTTGTATCTGTTCGTGATTTCTTATGATGACGTTTTTTTGGTTTAGGCACATCTACTTCCTGTAAAATGTATTTAATTAGAATTAGTTAAAATATTACTGTAAATAAAAAGTGATAAAAATTATTGTAAATTATAGAATAAAGATCATCGTATTTTTCAGCTAAATTATAAATACTAAATTGCTACCCAAGCTGGGTGTGATAGAAATGACTCAAACCCATTTTGCCGAAAAATTTTTGGCTGATATTAAATAGACAGAAATGGCTGACATTAAATTGAATTGATTTTGTATTAAAAATTTTAATTAATACCTATATTTGAAAAAAATTAAAAATATATTATACTCAGTAGCGTATAAAGGGCGTGACGTCAATTTTTAATTGATTCAAATTACACTTATTGTTCTTTATTGTTAAATATTTTACTATCTAAGTAAAAGTTTTGAGAGAGTGGGGGATTTTCCAATTTTCCCCTCCTATTTAGTTTTATCGTTTTATTTTTTTAGATCCCCCCCCCCTTTCAGATATCATGACTACGGCACTGATTACACTAGGACAAATTTTAAATAATACATTTTTATTTATGTGACACTTTAAGAAAAAGTTGCTATTTCTAATCCAATAATACATTCACTTATTTATATTTACTTAATAATAAATTAATTCCAAAAAAATATGTAAATAATGCTAAATATTTTATTATTCATTAAAAATGAAAAAAATATCAATATAGAAAAGTTAAATTATATATGAATATTTTAGAAATAATAATCATACAATACATATCTGTATTTATTGACTCATAAAATTATTACAAAAAGTTGTATTAATTTTATTTATACATTATTTACCTCATCAGAGTTAGTATCAACAACATTATTCTTATTAGAATCAAATCTTCTAGCTTCTTCTTCATCACCATTAATTGAAACAGTGAATTTCGATTCTAAAAGAAATAAATGTATTATTATTCATTAATGCATTTATTGTCAATTAACTTAGCACATATTAGTATTTATTCTTTACAAAGTATAACTTACTGCAAGCTACCCTATATGCATCTGTTTGTATGTATAGATAATATAAGGGCTTGGGCAATAAATTCACAATATCTGCATATGATCTTGCTTGACAAGGAGCTAATCCAAAACTTTGTTGTAAAGGTTGAGCAGCCTAATAATGAATAAAAATTATATAATTTATTGATTTAACTTTTAAAGATACACACACATTTATAATTTTTATAAATAAAATATATTTTATTCGGGAATTAAAATATTATTTTGTTACATAACAAAATGTTACAGAATGTTAAATGAATACAATTTTTTTTTAATGTATAATTTGGATATAAATTAAATTGTCAAAGAAATTAAAAATTGATAAAATTTTAACTCACTGTGCGTATGTCTTTAAGCATAGGTAAAATACTTTGTAATATCCTGCTCTCTTCCTGAATTTCAGAAAGTATAGTTTCTTTATTTTTTTCTACTTCATCACACTGTTGTTGTTGAGTTTGCCTTTGTTCAAATTCCCATTGGAGACGTTTTATATGTAAATCGTGTTCATTAATCAGTCCACTTTTTAATTTATCCTAATAATTAAAGATAACATTAATAATATCTTAATAATTAATAATTATTTTATTTACATACAATATAATCAGCTGAATCTGGCGACTCTAAACAAAATGTTTCTAATGGCACAAGATCAATATCACTATCACTAGATCTGAAACAAAATAAATAAATCTAATGTTGATTATTAATCTTATTTAAACATTAAACAACTAATTTTGTGAATACTATACTTGTATTGAAGGCACTTGGATATTTCTTTTTTTAAATAAAACAATTCGTTAAGAAGATTTTCTTGCTGTAAATGTTTACTATCAATCTCTTGTTTTTTTTTATTTAATAAATCTTTTTTTTGTTTTGAGCGTATTTTATCAAGTCTGTTTAACTTTTTTAAAATTAAAAATAAATGTATTACATCATTTTTGTATTCTTCAAGTTTTTCTTTCTGTTGAAATTAAGTAAAGACATAGGTTAAGTAAGATAATGTTTAAATATTCAAAATATTACCTAACAAGTATCTAGGTACTTAAAAAATGGTGAAAACAAGAGTATCTAATTCAATTTTGAGGGGAGGACCCTCCTTAAAAGTTTTAAATGTATTTACTCTCTAGACATCTAGAATTAATGAAATTTTAAATTATTTAGGTATTATTTTAACCAGAAGTATTTCCTAAAAATGTCATCTCATTAATTTAAAATAATAGATATTGTATTCATACTTAAAAATTCCAAAAGTCAGAATTAAATTAAATACGTTTGGTAATTACCTAAGTATGATTAAAAGGCATTCTTGATAAATCAACCTGTATATACTAATTTTTGATCTATATTTATTTGTAGCCTAGTTCCCATTTCCAAGAGTATATAATCATAACTCATAAGAAATAAAAATGTTAATAAATATAACTTACTGGTGAGTTTTCCTTGTTTTTTAACTCATAATTCCATTTCATTATATCTTGCCATTTATGTAAAGTATTAAAGTAGATTGCAGAATCATTATTTTCATCTCGATTAGATGTTTGCTTTTCTTCATATTTTGCTACTGCCTAAAAATTAAATATAATCATTAAAAACCATTTTTAATTGTTATACACTTTAACTTCTAAAAGTAGTTAGATACACAGAATTTATAAGTACACATTGAAGGAATAATGTATGCAATAGGTTAAGACACATCAATGGAATATAATATGTTAATTTGGCAACTACAATATTTAGAAATCTTAGATTTTATTTTTTAGAATCTATTAAATTTTCTATTGAGCCCGTTATTATTTTTTTTTATAACAAAGTACCTAAGCAAATTAATTAATATAAATTAAGGAATTATCAAAAATAAAAATAATTACCGTGTAAATATCCACTTCGGATTCTTTATTCCTGACAATGATTGGTTTACTTTGCGAGGGTTTTTCACTCATTGCAAGACGGTTTGAACGCTTTTTCAAAAATATTAAGCGGACATAAAATAAATAAATAAACAAACGAGAAATTATAAACAAATGGTACTATTCTCGAATGATGATTTCAAGCAAATGCGCAGAGTTATAGTTTGTACCTTGTAAATACCTAATTCTTACCTAACATTAACAACTTCAAGAAGAAAAAGGAATTAGCATAAATATTAAATACATAAAATGCATCACGAATCACGATATTATAATAAACTCAAATAAAGCAAAACGGTACGAAACACTATCGCCTTCGCTTATGGCTCATTGTATCATCTACGGACTTCAAATAAACGATAAATTAACATAACCTAAAAAAATTCAACTATTACCACTATCACAGTATCCCCCAATACCACATAACAATAATAAATAATAATACCTAATATCCTGTGGAATCACCCGATCACGGACTTAAGTAGGTATATAGTAGGCTATAGTAGTATCTACAGTAGTGGGTATATTATCTTAATTCGTGGATACAGTATAGATCAGCGTTTCCCAAACCATAGTTGCGAAATTTTTTTGATGGGTCGCGACTTGTGGTTACGATTACGCTTATTTCAGTATTTTTGTATTTTTTTATAATTTATTTTATTCATTTATTATGTATTTATTATCAAGTATTGTATTTTATAAAAATTCAATGATAAAATGAATAATAATAAAAATATTATTTATTTATGACATACTTGATTTTTTTTTTAGCAGGGGGTCGCTAAAATAGTTATCCTAGGTTTTTAATATGTAATTTCGTCCAAATTTGTACTTAAAATGACTATAAAAATAAACTGTTTAAATGTATATTTTGGATTTTTTGGTAACAGAATTAATTACTTACGTGGAATCTTGTTTTAATTTTTAATTCTTAGATACAAAATTGAACATTTTATAAATTTTTAAGTACAAAATAATTTTTAAATTAAAATTTGATAATTT
>NC_042494.1:29453129-29454496 GCF_005508785.2 Acyrthosiphon pisum
AACATTTTATAAATTTTTAACTACAAAATAATTTTTCAAATTAAAATTTGATAAATTTTGTCAAAATTTGATCTTTAAATGCTTATAAAAAAAAATTGTGCCTATGTATTTTTAATATTTTTTAACTGATATTGTAACAATATATCAGGAGCCTTGCATTAAATTTTCACGCATTTTTACCAAACAAATAAAATTTTATTGATATTTATAGAAAACTTTAAAACTGAAAATGTCCGTAAACAGCTCAAAAAGAGTCAAAATATTTTCAAAATTGTATGGTGTATAAGAAATGCTAATATAAACATTCAGTAAAATTTTCATGTATCTACAGTCATTTGTTTTTGAATTACAACAAAATAAGGAAATCGCTACATGAGAAATCGAGTGAATATCCATTGTTGTAAAAATTTGAATTTCAAACGATCATAAAAATTTAATTTGGTTTTCTTATAGACATTTTTTTTGATAAATGTAGAAAATCTTATAAGGAATCTTGTATTACATTTTCATATCTTAGATTTAAAAAGAAAAATTTTTATGAATTTCTAACTCGTAATAATTTGCAAATTTTCGTGATTTTTCCATATTTTGTCATTTTTTGAACTTTAAATGCTTATAAAAAAAAACTGTGACTAACGATTTTTAATATTTTTCATCTGCCTTTGAAACAATATACTAGGAGCCTTCTATTAAATTTTCAAGCTTTTTTATCCAACAAATAATTGATATTTTTAGAAAAAAATTTGGACCTTTGGATATTATTAAATTATAATATTATAATAATTAATTAAAAACATTTTATACTTACGACGTTTTTTAGTAGATTTATAGAAGTTAAGCTACAAAATGTTCTATTAATTAAAATAAGTTACTATTTAGTATATTTTACTAATTAGTAATTACTAATACCCATTAGCCAATAGACAACTTTAGAAGGTACCTATATAAATTATAAAGTATAAATTAATCATACCATTTTCTTTCCCCGGAGAAATAGTTAATAGAAGAACAAAGTCTCTCCCCAGAATCGTTTTTTTACTGACGATGCTCATTCAATAGGTAATTCATTGGATTCAAATTAAATCTAACATAATATTATTATCTATTACTTAACGACGATTAATCGAAATCTACTTAATATCTACCATATAGTAATTGCCAATAATTAACAATAGTTGTAGATCGACTTGCACTTTTTTATAAGCTATATTAATTTATATTTTATACCTAGTTCTCGATTATAGCACCTATACCATCTATTGTTCTATGATACCACAGAGCCACAGAGGCATCGAATAACTATATATGTATGCCTGTATGACTGTAGCCTGTATAGCATGTTCATGCCTTCATGACTCACAATATGA
>NC_042494.1:29454693-29487275 GCF_005508785.2 Acyrthosiphon pisum
CCCCCCCGGATCCGCCACTGTAATTTGATGTGCTAGTAAAAGTTCTGTATAATACTATAGGTCACGAACTAAGATATATCTTCGTGTTATAGATACAACTACACGTACGCAGCCTTGCCGCCGTGGTATGAACTATGAAGTATGAACAAATGAACAAATATGAAAAATGAAAATGAAACGCTTATCAGTTATCACGCTTATCATTAAAGTTTTTGCCCACACTACGTCGTCGTCTTTATCATCGCAGTTATATCGAAATGGTACGATCATTTACTGAACAGCGATTCGGTTAAATATTAACTATTAAGTACTCGGAATAAAATCTTTGATAATTGATAGGTACAACTCGGCACTCGCGTCTCACTACGCTCTGTGACGATGACCAAGGTGCTCAATCGATGCATTGTAGGCAATTATAAATTTCGTAATTAATTGTGCTGTCTGTCGTATTAAGGCCTTGGATTGTTGAACTTCGCGGGAAAATCGTCAAGAAAACGCACCTGTTGTAGTGTTGTCACTTCGCCACTAACTGCTGAAGTATCAAAGTTTGGAGTTCGAAAATAATGTGCTCAAGTGATCTCTAGAACCGCTCACCCTCCACCAAAGTCTTCAAATAACTCTCATCTGAAATGGACTCGATTGGCTCGATGGATCCGTTGGACCTGCCAGAGGATTTGGATTTTGCAGATTTTGATGGTGAGTTCAGTAAACCATCCTAATTTCTAAAACATTGTGTTTGTTAAACTTTTTTATCTTACCACTGTTTACTTGTTTCAATTTTTGTATTTTCATATTTGTAGAGCTCTTGAACAAGTACAATGAGAAAATGCCTGAAGTTGACACAAAACTGTTCACCGGTGATAGCATTTTGACAGAGTTTGATGATCCAATGAGTGAATCCACATTATTGGATTTTCCACCACTTGATCTTTCTCTAATTGAACCGGATATCCAAATGTCACCTCCACAAGATACTGTTTCTAACGTTATTGATACTCCAATGATTTCACCTTCTGCCATGCTTAAACCATGCCCTAAAGCACCTCCTTTGATTAAACCTAATCGTAAAGTCATTCAAAAGCCAATCCAACCAAATTATATTATAGAACAAAATGTTAATAAAAAAATAAGGTACATTCAAAAACCTGGAATGCATACTCTCCTTCCAGTTAAAAGTGTTGGACAGATTCACTTACCATCTGATCAAATGAAACAAGTAGGTATATTAAATTAATCAAAACAAATTTAAGTAATTAAATTGAATTATTTGTTTATAGGTTTTTTTTAATGCACCACTAAACGCATCACCTACAATGGTATATACATCAACAAATGGTCAACCAATTATATTAAACAATACCGCATTTGTTACCACAGGTAAAATACAATATATGTTTTCTATAAAGGTAGGTGTTAAATTAATATTTATTAGATTTTTATGGTTTCAGGTATACCAGTTATGATTGATTCAGATATGTCATCTAATAATAATATTGACGTTGTGTCGATGAAAGATGAGAAACCAAAAAGTTCACATAATGTTATTGAAAGAAGATATCGTACAAGTATTAATGATAAAATAATGGAATTAAAAGATATGATTCTTGGAACTGAAGCTAAGGTATTTTAATATTACAAAATGTAAACATTAATTTTTATTTTATATATAAATATTATGTTATATTTGTTTAGCTTAATAAATCTGCTATACTTAAAAAAGCTATAGATTATATTAAATATTTGGAAATGGCTAATGAAAAATTAAAAGATGAAAACAAAATGTTCAAATTAAATATTTCGAAAAACCTAGATCAAAGTCCATCTACTTTATTACAAGAAGAATACAATAACCCTGGCTCACTCACACCACCGCAATCATATATTTCCGTATCTTCACCAGAAAGATCAGAAGGCGCCTCATCACCTGAGATTGTAATGAGTTCTCATACAATATTGGTATGACATATTATATTATATTCTATAACATAATCACTGCCTATGTACTTATATAGTGAAACCCTTTTTTTTCCGATTATAGACCAATAAATCTGGCAAGAAAGGTATGGCTGATCATTCAAGATTAGTGCTTTGCGTGTTCATGTTTGTGGTTGTTGCATTTAATCCTTTTGGAAATTTATTGCCAAATAGCAATATATCACATTCTGAATCTTGGGCAGAAAAGGTTGATGGTAGAACAATTTTAAATGCTAGAACAGGTAATTATTATTTAACTTTATTAGTGTTGGGTAGTAACATAACAATTAATGAGTAAAATACCTTTATTAGTTTATTACTTTTTAAGCACTGTGGTCTGTTATTTATGATAAATTTATAACTAATTTTTAAGATCCTGAAATGGATGATGGAACATATCAAAGTTATGCTTTTAGTCTGTTTATATGGACATTGAATATTCTTATGATGATCATAAGTCTAACCTGTCTTCTTATTAGTGATCCAATGATATATTCGGATTCAGAAGCATACCAGGAATATATGCGAATGAGAAAACAAGCTGAAGATAACTTGATAAAGGTTAGTGAAAAATATTTTTGTTATTTTAATAGCTCATTGTTTTAAACAAATCCAGGGAAACAGAAAAATGGCAGTTCTTGAGCTCTCTAGATGTTTGGACATTTTTGGTCGGCCAATTTTAACAAGTCGTAAGAAACTTTGGGCTTCATTAATCTGGCAAATTATCAGGCAATTTTTACATCAATTTAAAGTGGTTGTACTTTTGAAAAAATGGAATAATGCTGTATTTAAAAATGTGTATGATACAAAATTAAATAAACAAAGTAAAATACCTAAGTAATTAATTTTGTTTACTTCAATAGGACCAACAAGTATGAAACTTTAAATACAGCTAAACAACTCAGTGAAATTTATCATTTACTGCATAAACTGTATTTAATTAGTGAAACTGATTGGCCAATACCTAATGCTCATTGGGGTATTGGTTTATACTTAGGACTTAGTTCAATTAATATGGCTGAAGCAGCTGGACAACAAATAATTTCAGTAGAAATTTTTGTGCAACTATATTCGACAATTGCTCTTAATTTCAAAACTATCATATTTAAAGGTGCTGGATTTTTTACCAGGTTGGTTGTAAACACTAACGTATTATAAAAAAAATTTTTATACAACCTATTTAATACAAATGTTTGTTCCAAAGGTATTATTTACATAAAGCACAAACCCAAGTGCTGAATTACAATAGATTACCAGCAAATTTGAATTGGCTTACAACTGATCATGGATTTCGATTTTTCATTGATCACAATTGGGTTTTTACTCCGAGTAATGCTACATCGTCATTCACTTCACTCTCAGACTGTAATGATCCATTATCTCATCTAACCAGAGTATGTAATTGGAATTTCTTATTTTTTTGTTAAAATATAATGCCTTCTTTTCTTTAGTCTTTCAGAGAAACTACCTTAGAAAAGGCTTTACAGACTTTAATATCACCAGGAACAAGACAAATTGTACAAGCTGTAGGTCATACCAAACAACCAACTGTAACTTCAGATGTTTTGCTATATGTACAGCGCATTGTAGAATCTAATTTAATTACAAAGAAACCTAGGATAATTGGAAGCTCAGAAGTTAATGGTAAGACCTAATTGCTGAAATTGAAAATTAAAATTTTTAATATTTTGTTATATTTTCAGTAGTAGAGGATGAGAAAGTAGCATGGTGGGGAGCCATATTTGCTGCTGGAACTTATTGGATATTAGGTGAAGATAATGGTATAGATTTGCTCGATAAACATATCTCCAATGTTCCTCCAAGTTTATTAGTTGATCCATTGGCGCAAGCTGTATTAGCTGCTTATGAGTATTAATTTTTGTAATGTGGTAATAATTATAATTTATTAATGTCAATATTTGTTTTCAGATGTCGAAATAAAGTCCAAACAATGAAACCTAGAATTTTAGAACACCATTGTCATGAAGCTAGTAAAATATTATCAGAAACTTTAATTTTATTGCAAACCAATAAGCCCCAACCAATTGTTATAGTAAGTCTAGTTTTTAAAATTGTTTAAAATTATGAAAACTTATAAAACCATTTTTTTTCAACTAGATGACATTGTTATTAGCTTGCGACTGGTTATTAGAAACAAGAATGCTGTCTTGGCAAGAAGAGTGTAAGAAAATGCCTGCAGGCTATGTCAATTTGGAATTTTTAAACTTAAAAAGCTTCCAAGAAGATTTAACTTCCTTACGAAAAATTGCAAAATTTGTCCCAGTAAGTAATTTTTATTTATTTTATGACTTTTAGTATATGTTGTTATTATCACACCAGTCACTAATGTTCAGTCATTTGAACCTCGCAAGGTATATATTTACGCAGGGACGTATCCTGAGGGGGCGATTGCTCCATCTGATCTCAAAATTGTTATCATTCATGTGGCACACTTTTGGGTGGCTAGCCTCAAACTCCCTTATTTGCATCTAGAGTACCACCACTATTTTAGGAAAAATTAGTTGACCTGAAAAATGTAAAGTATTAGTCTTACTGGTCCTACATATTTTCTTAAAACAAATATTTTGTGTTTATATTGAATTAAAAAGTGATAATTATAGATGATATCATGACTGAAGATAATAATTAAGTAGTTGCTGTGCTGATCAATGATCACCATTCAAAAATTCTAGACGTGGTTTGTTGCCTGTATAGAAATATATGTATTAAAACAATTTAATTTAAACTACTGATAACACTTCCTGTATAATAAATTCATGTTTCTCCTTAGCTAATGCTGATCTTGTACTGACTATGTCTAGTTCTGTTGAAACAGAATATTAATTTTTAATTCATAGTTGTTACCTATATCTTATCTTATTGATTAAATGTTTAACAAAATATGAAAAATATTTATAAGATTGTAAAATTTGTAGTTTGCTACTGCCAAAGTATTCTTATATGAAGCAACTGCCCGGTTAATGGCTGGAGCTTCACCAACAAAAACCCAACAACTATTTGATCGCAGCTTAAGAAACAGATCAACACGGCATTTTGTTATTTGCACTAAAGGTAAGAATCTAGGATAATAATTTTTTTTATAAATAAACTTAAAAGAAAGTTCACATACCATTTTTATTTTTATAGGTAAAGGTGAACAAAGCACAGTTGGTTTAAGGGAGCATGCAACTGCGTTATTTATGGCGTGTAAACATTTACCTATGTCTCTTCTATCACCACCTGGCATAAGAGCAGGTATGTTAGCCGAGGCAGCGCGTACATTAGAAAAAATTGGTGATCGGAAAAATCTTATGCAGTGTTACAAATTATTGAAATCAATTACTACCAATTCATCAGTCACAGATTAATTTTGTTTCTATTAATAGTGTTAATGTTTGTTTATAGAATTTATTGTTGTAGTCTTAAAATTTTCCTAAATGTTTTTTCACTTGCTTTTTTAATAATAAAATACAAGATTCAACCTGTAAATAAATTGAAAATAAATATACCTTACCACCTAAACTACAACTTTATGGTGTAAATAATTAATTAATTAATTGTTTTTTTAACAGTTGCTAAGGTAATTTTTTTAAAAAAAATATTTGGTATTATATGCTTGGCAGTTTGCAATAGATGGTCCAAGGTCAGAATTTTCATCAAACACAAATTATAATGATTAGTATAACATATCTAAATATGAAGCATTGATTTAACTTGTAGTCTAAACATAAAACAATTAACAAAAATGCCATTATGACAAATATATTTAATTACGATAATTAATTTTTTAATGTGATTTTTTTTTAAATTTTTATAAATAAAATTAAAACTATAGTATTTACAATAGATTTTAAAGATGTCAGGTTTTTGAAATAATAAATATAATAAAATAATTTTCATCGTAGTCTATATAAATATTACATGGTACAAAGTGTTTTTTTTTTTGTTTTTTAAACTGTTATTAAAACTATTTTATACGCTGTTATTACCAAAAACCCCAAAAAATTAGTATTATTGTACAATAGTTTATATCTTTTAACATAAGGATCGGTGAATGCTATGCTTTGTGGCCGGAATGCTGCGATTTTGGCTGTGAGCTGTTCATAACCACCATCGCACTCGGCTTGACTATAAGGTGGCCATTTGACAGTGGTGGTAATTGCTGATTTGGAATTGTCACTGCCTATAAAAGAAAATGAAAAAAAAAGAAAATCTTCATTAATTAAGTTTTGAACAAAACTAGTTAATTTTACATTTAGTGCTTGAATTGAGAGGATGGTCCTTTTCCTTTTTAAAAAATATTTGTGCCACCTATTCTTATCCTAATCAATAAAAGACATTTAAATATTAAGGTGCACACATTTTTTTTTTAACTTTTGCATTTTTTAAAAATGTATTCCCAATTCAAGCACTGAATACATTACAAATTTTGAGAGAATAAAATAACAGAAGAATGATTTGAGATGCTTTGCTTGCCACATGTATATGAACTACAATTATTTTAATATTAATATTTAAAATTTTCATGAAATTTATAAAAATTACAACACTATATAAATAACTAAAGAAATAAATTTAGTAAGTAATAAACCCCTAAATATATTTCGAGTCACAATTTTTTTGGTTATGCAGTATAATGTACATACCTTAGAAGAAGCTGTAGATAGTACTAGATGAGCTGGAGCAGAATTAGTATGGTGATGAGTTAGGAGTAACGGCCGAGTTATGACATGATTTGGAGTTGGTTGTCCTCTGTTCACAACTAGAGTGCACAAATTGTGGGACAAAAAAATAATACATAAGTATGAGGCTTGTGACATTGTATGTGATTTACAAAGTTAAGATATTATTTACCTGACGTTTGTGCCGCTATGATATTATTCTGCAACAGTCTGATTGGTGCGGACGTTGTGTTGTTGGAATGATCGATCACACTGGTGCCAATCTTTATGCCTGGCCAAAAGAACCGATATTAAAACACCGCATACCATCGTTAAGTATGTACAAAATAATGTATCCAACACCGGTCATTGCTGCATACCTGCAAGAGACATTTTGGAACGATTGGGCGTAAGTTTTGGGTCACCGTATAAAGTAAACGAGCCATTTGACACCTTGGTCAACACTGCCTGAGTAGTGCCATCGTGTTGATCTGTAATATACAAATTAGTCGCGATCATTAGGATTGACAGTCAATCGGACAGGCTTGAAAGACTCTTTATAAATACCCCGAGGGAGCTTATTATATAACACCTTGGAGTTGGCGGAGGGAAATCATAGAAGACTATACGTAATGTTATACTTGACAGAAAATAAATTGTTTATTAACCTATATAGTTAATCTCGGGAGTGCTATAATTCATTTAGATGAGCTCACTACTCACCCTTATATAAGAGGAGATGTGGTGGTCTAAACCCCCAAAGGGGTTTTTTTTTTTTGACAGTATAAATACCTATTTAACGAAAATTTTTCGTACCTACATAGTTTAATATTACTTAATAGGTTTGATATTTTCAAAGATCTGTCCTCTTTCCTCAATCAAAAGTGATGTATAACACGCCACTGTAATTTCACCCAAACACAGGTTCGTGGGTGTGGAGTTAGGTTGGGTTACTAAATCTGGATTATATGAAAAAAGGTTATGGCTGTACGACTCTAGGAAAAAAAATCAATCAAAAAAAACTTTAGAAAAATTAATATAAGCAATACTTATATAGCTAATTATATTCTGTAAACCAAGTACCTACTACCTATCACTCAGAGTTGTCTGTTCAGAAATCTGAACTAAATAAATTGCCAAAGCGGTTGATTTTCTAATATTTAAATTGAATTCTCCAATACTATGTAATCATAAAATAGAAAACAGTACGTCTAAGCGGGTGGGTATAATACTTTTATGTATAATAATAAAATTATATAATATACGTGGTACTTACTGAGAGCATCTTTGTGATGGACAAACGTGAGGGTTTGCTGTTGCAAAGAGTTCGGTGGTAACGAGGACGAGTTTCTGGTCTGAGGAACTATGTGAATTGTACTCCCCATCATTGGAGACGTGCTTACGACCTGCACCTGATGGGGAATAATGTCGGAGACGAACGGCAGCGTGGGCGGGGAGGAACTGGACAGCGATGATGTACTACTGTACAGAGCACTGAGTTTGCTGTCGTCCGCGTCGCTAGTAACCATGCTAGCGTCCCTTTCCGTCTCGAAATCTCCGTTTATACTTGTGGCTGCTACTGCGGGAAAACGTTGAGATGTTAATAACGAATAAAAGCATTAAGAAATAATAATAATAATAATAATAGGTAATCACAAATTGAATATCGTTTGTTCGGTTACGCGCAGAAGAGGTTGGAAGTCTTTTGATCGGCTTATATTTTAATATATACCAGGAGGATGCATAACCAAGAATGCTCACCCCTATTTTTTCTTTTAGTAATTAATTTATTCAAATTCTGATCATTGGTATTTTTAAATATACTCAAAGACAAAAGACCATATTATGATATTTAATTTTATTGTTAAAAATTTCAAAAATCAGATTGTGAATAATTGCATTATTGAAGAAATAAGTCGTGATGACTGGGTGCCTATAGCAAGCTATGTTTGGCGTGAATCGCCCTGTACATAATGATACAACATCATAGACTATAATATCAACCACCAATGAAAAGCGACAGAATAATAACGCGAAAACTGACAAATTATACGACAAACACATTGATGCTGCAATCGTCGTCGTGACGGTCAGGTGTTGGTGTGGGAGGGGGGAGGGGCACACTTACTAGTGGCCTTCCTGGTCATCACGTCGGGCGGCAAGTCCGGCAATAGCTTGCTGAAATCGATGTGATCCCATTTGGCGGCTAGTTCTTTCTTGAGAGACGCGTGCCTCTGTTGAGCCCAAATCTTTTCTCTGGCCAGTCTTTCCATCTCGTGCTCCAGCTCTCTTTCTCGACGCCTCAACACCTGCACCAACACAAGCAACGGCACACGATCCCGCTCGATTATTGTTGTATTTTTAAAGATAATTTATCAATAGGTATATCAGTCATGATTCAAAATAAAATATTGCGTATTAATATTTGCAAATTTTACACTATATTTCGAGAAAAAAGCTGCCCACCATTCACTCTGGAGCGCATAGTCATATAGGTGCACACGCTTCCGAAGTCTGTCTTACTTATAGTATAATAATATATTGTACTTGCTAAATTTACGATAAATCAGAGTAAATCTACTCATAACAATACCTAACATCTTAACTTGGAGATGATAAATTGATAATAAATACTATACTATAATATAATACCTACGCACTTTCGTTTAATGCGATTTTTTGAAGTATCTTTTAAATTCAATTGTTACATTATTGTTTCTAAATACTTCTTATAAAGTATACTCATCTCAAATTTTTAATATCAAAACATCATCATATAGAGCACGGATAATATTATTTGATAATCGGTATATAATTATTATTTATTCAATAATATCAAAAAATGAAACTGTATCGGAAATGCGGAATGTCTATTATTAGTATGGATATGTGGTACAGCTTAAGACAGAGACAGCGAATTTGTTTCTATTTCCTATCAGGTATTGCGATCTGAATTCGTCCGTACACGTTTATATTTTACTATCGTCGTATGTACTATGCACGTATGTACGTATAAATCAAAACAATAACAAACACATCATTGCATCTATTATAGTATTATGTATACCTATTAGTTAGGTATTAGTTTATTACATACCTAGAACCTAGATTCTACGCGCTAATTGACAGGCGGTTTATGTATATAATATTATAATGACGCATGCGATAGGCGAAGGTTACCAACCGAAAACTACAATAGCGGTTAAAATAAGACGTATATCAGAATATATTGCTATTAAATGTATTAGTATTAAATTAACACGTATTTGTGAAATCGGGAATTCGGAATAGTAAACGTTATACGTGTCTTACGTGCAAGGGCGCCAACAGAAATTTTCACCGGGGGTGGGGGCAAGGTATATATTATACATAATCACAAAAACAAACAAAATTTTTTTTGCCAATAAATATTTGGCAAAAAATTAGGGACACGACCCCTCCCCTGTGGGTGCCCTTGCCTACGCAAATCCAGCGAGTGCGGCGAAAAAACAAAACAGATCGCCGCATCGGACCGACTGCGGCGGAACTGTGCTGGTCAGAATAGAATTCGCACGCACTCACGTAGGACACACGAAATCCTATACTGTCTTGTAATATAGCTGTTCGTCAATATAAGTACAAACGAGCTATAACGTTACAAGTAGTCTTTTCTTCTAGGAACCTCGTTATATTTTAAACGTTAACGGTCGACACGTGGCACCTAATTAGGTAAGTGGCATAACCAAAACAAATAAATTATCTTTGTAATAATTAATATGGACATGCCTCGAACGCGGGCCAAGTTTGGTTGGAGTTTTGAAATGTAACACTTCCCAAACAATTGTTGATCTCATGATTTAATGACCAGCTAAAATTATATCGATGAAATAATAACAATAATGGTTACTGACAAAATCTATCACTTTTCATAGGAGTTTTGATAATTTGATGGTATTTCATTTAAAAAAAAGTTATAATTTTAAAATATAAATGTTAATTACATGAATTTAAATCATCGACTGAGATCCTTAAAACACACACGAATTGACGAAATATTATTTACACTTTTGTTTAGTGCTCCTAGAAATTAAAACTACAAAATTGCACCAAGAAAATTAAAATTTTTTTTAAATGTGTAATCTCAGATTTTAGAAACACGAAAGCTACCCAGCTCACAAATATTCAATGATTATATTATGATTAGCCATTATAGGTATATAATATACTACATACATTAGAAAAAAATCAACAAAACTGCAGTTAGGCTATTTTCAGTATTATCGATTGAAACCAAAAATATCACAATCGTATATAGGTATTTGTTAAGACACTTTCAGTACGCCGAAGATTTACATTTAGTGTCGTTTACAAAGTGTTGACAGAATAATATGTCTAATGTCTATACATGCTAAAATATGAGTAGTTGTTATAACAGAAAACATATTTCGTGTGCAGGTATAGTAAGTATAGGTATACTAACGTAAAGCAAAGCATACTTTTGTATAATAATGAATGAATAATAAATGACAGAAAATGATATCGTTTACATATTATAATATACATAATACGAGAGCGCGAACGAAAGAAGTACAAAAATACTACGATAAATAAATTGTCATAAAAAATTCACTACCGAGAAAATGAAATGTATTGTTTTTCTTAATTGCTTGGCATCGCAATTCGCCAACGTTCGGTAATTATTATCAAGAGCTCCTCACCGCTCTTTGAATACATTTTTTTTTATGAACATTTAAAATATTATGTGTGTACCTACATAAAATAACAAAAATATAGGCATATCAAAAACAATGTGGTCGAGGTGGCGTTAATCACTCATATTATTATTTAAAGTGTACCGTTGTATTAACGATGGTATAGATCCTTTAAACTGGTTTTTTTTTTTAAAATGGCTTTAATTTTATTATTATTTTTTTTGTTCATCACTATCGGCTGTGACTAATTTGTATTTAAATGTCAATAAAGTTTTTTGAAAAGCAAAGACGCGTGCTCAATTAGAAACACGATTGTATTAAACGATTAGCATTTATGCATTTCAATAAATTCGATATCGGTATAATGTTTTTGCGATAAACGTGTGAAACATAATATGTATAGTGTGAATAGTATACTCTAAAATCGAAAAATGTAATTCTATTATTCAGAAGATACTTGCATATAATATACCTCACGCACGTCAACATGATGTATAATTGAGTCATAGTAATAAAATCATCGATTTTCATCGAGCATCTACTATTTTTTCAAAGTGCCGGTTTTAAAATAAAAATTGTATTATTTTCTCTACGTGTTTTGCCGATTTCTGATTGTAGCGTCGCTCACATAACGTGTACAGAGTGGTGAACGTGCATAATATACAGTGTTGTATAAAATCTGTCACCGCAGTCTGTAGGTCATGGTTACGCACATGTGAACCATGCAAGGATGATAGTGCGCGGGCGCAGCCCGGGGCGGGACGGAGACGTGGTGAAAAAAAAAGCTTATACCCATGTATAATAATAGTAGGTACCTATATATATATATTACGTATGGTTCGTGCGATCTTTACAGAACACACGTGGAAAAAACTAATAAATAAACAGTAGAAATCAATTCACGGCAGCATGCGGACCGGCAAGCCTTCCACCCTACCACAACGATAAGTATGATAATGAAATAATGTACATGCATGTCGACTTAAAATTTTGTTTTTTCAAACCAAATTATTATTGAAATATATTGAATGCTATTACCATTGGTTATAATATTATTATGAAAAGAATAGCAGTATAACACAATATGTTAATACTAGAAGTCAATGAGGTATATAATTACTAAATACTTACTTAATTCATTAGTATAATTGGGGCGTTAAATTTAAATAAATAACAAAATATTATAACTTATAAGCTTTAAATACGCCACATAAGCTTTATCTCTGGGATTAGATTTTAAGAAGCAGAGACACGACACCATGTCTTGTAGTAAATTAGTAACATAGATTATTCGCTTCAGTTGGCCACCATTCCAATCACAGAAACAAGGAACTTATTCAAGTTACTTGCAGTTTATATTGGCTTATTTTCCTTTCTTATTCATATTACGATCATAATTCATAATTATTAATTAATAATAAACGTATCGTAGCATTAATTGTTACATTATATTGAGCGCCAATCTCTAAACCTCGGGTGTGAGTGTGTAACTGGTATAGTCTATTATACTGACGTATAATATAATACCATATTATCACAAAGATTATGGTGAAGTTATCAATTTACTCTTTGTGGAATCGACAAATAAAAATAAAATCAAACTGATTTCGTGGAAAATACATTTAAATCATAAAAAATATACCCAACTGATTACTGATTAGTGAATCGACTCCGCTGTGTTTGTTTATATCACTATAATTATTATAAAACCGTTGCAAAAGCTCCTATTTTGTTTTAGACATAATATTTTACGATTTATAATTTAAAAACAATCAGAGTACCTATACCTACTACCAAAAAAAGAGAGAGGATAATTTAAATTCGTTACAATATAAACGCGACATTGAGTGCGCGTAGAACAGATTTTTCGGAGAAGTTGACCTCACGCGTGATGTTAAGCGCACTAATATAATGTAGTTTGGAGTACGCGTATATAGATACATAGTATTCCAACACATTATATTTATAGACGGCGACGGCACAATTCAAGGGCGAGATCGGTGTAAGGTAGTATACTTCAATCGTCGGGAGGTGTCAAACCTATTGTGTATTATACCGTTGTACTTTTACCAAAAAAAACCCGGAGATAACCCACCTCCCCTCCTCACCAGTGTACAGCGAATCTGCAACTAAAAACTCGAACAAGAGTTTGTGAATATCGTTGGAACAGCGCTAAGTGCGTACACGGTCGTTTCAAAGTGGAAGTGCCAGTCGAGATAAAATATTAAATCCACCTTTACTGCACTGCTGCAGCGACAACACCATTAGATAAAGATACGTCGAATGATGCGATTTGACAGATCAAAGTTATATACTTCCCAACGAGGTTGTCAGTACTTACACGTTTTGCACAAAAACAAGTAGTAACGTTTACGTTCTTATTATTATTATTGGTGGTCCTACTGAAAAAACACACGAGGCCGTTGTCGGCGGCTGCTTACTTGGAAAATATATGACGACCTCTTTTGAACGTATAAACAATTAAATGTATGCCAATGGTGCGGAGGAAGCGTGCGCGTATATTATAAGACGTATATATATTATATTAATATATATCTATGATAAACAAGAACAACCGATTAATGGATGTGTGAAAAAAATATAGTAATAATAATATAGATATTACAAAACTCGTCACAATTCTGAAAACTTAGATAATGGTAATTTGTTAGATATAATATTATATAGTGAGTTGATGGGCTTACCTGAATATACCGGATTGCGCTCCTGAGTATACTCAGGTTCGAAGTCTTTTTCTCGTCTTGAGACGCGGGTACTTGTTTCTTGAGCAGCTCGAAACATTCCTTAAGGTGTGCACGACGGTTCTTCTCCAATTTGTTGTGCACTTCTCTGGTGCCAGATCTAAAACGACACCTTATTGTACAACAGCATTCTTAATTCACAAATGATAACAGAGATAAACATTTGAACACGTTAACAATGTTAACATTACCTATCATGATACTAAACAACTAACCTAACGGTAACAAAATAATTGTTATATATTATATACTAGTTGACAAGTTTTACTTATATTTTTAAACACAAAATATATAACGTAAAGAACTAATGAATCAAAATATTGAATAGAAACTCTAATGTGAATAACTGTATACTGAACAAACTTCCTCTATGGACCTAAGATACCAATAACACTATAGATTGGATGAATCTTTTTAGTTTAATTTTATTTCCGGTCTTCCGGATATATTTTTAAAAAAGTTGAAAGACAATTTATCAGGCATTGGTGCCCTAAAACGTGGTTACTGAGAGGAGCTTGAGTGCATTGATTTTGATGAGTAAATTTACCAAGTTCTTAAAGGGAGAAGACGATGTTTTGTTGTGTATAAGTAAAAAATATAGAAGTGTAATTTTAACTGCAACAACGACCCCTAACCTACTAAATAAAGCCCCGTCCAGGATAGGATATTGACTACTCCAATAATATTATATGGGGACGAAGAATAAACTATAATGCACCCCGTGTTGTTATACCATCGTGGACTTCGTGGAAAACTCTATAGGTACATTATTATACTATTAGTTACATTTTATGAAAACTTATGTTTGTAAGATTCTTGGGAAATGCGTTAGGTTATAGAACCAACAATATAACTAAAACGAAACACTTACCCTGTGCGTCTTTTGAGTTCCTGCGCCAAAGATAGTGCGGCGACATTATCGTCGTGGCTGTTGACTAGGGCGACAGTGGTGGTGGTGTTGTTGTTGTTGTTGTTAGCGGTTACAACAGCCGTACAGGCGGAAACAGCGGGCTTATATACGGCGTGGTGTTGCTGTAGCGGTTGATGTAGTTGTAGTTGCAGTTGTTGTTGTGGTGGTTGTTGTAGTTGTTGCTGTGGCTGGTGTAGCTGCAACTGTAATTGTTGAGTGTGTTGCTGCTGAAGTGCGACGGGGGTGACTTGCTGGTGTAGCTGTAGTAGTTGCTGTTGTCTCGGTGGAGTGGACGGCGGTTCGATGTGGTTCAACGACGCCGGTAGATCGGAACTGGGCAATGTTACCGAAGTAGGATGGTAACCAGCATCCTTGTTACTCAACAACGGCTCTTCTGAAAGAAAAACAAACACGTAATAAATATCGACTGTAAAAAGATATAACTATTATAAAAACAATAACAACAATAATAAAAGGATGTGATAAGGTGAATATCATGACGTATACCCAGGAGATAATGCCTGATCCATTTTTTTTTCGGTGGTGCCACCCAAGTGTCCACGTTTAAAATCAAAACTCCCATAACAACAACAACAACAACAACAATAACGATAACGATTTAAAAACAACAGATGTATTATTGTTTCCACAGTCCGCGATGCTTTAGGTCGCCGAAGAACAGAATAAATCGTAACAAGCGGTACACCATGGTTTGCAAAACATTGGGATGATAATATTGCGCGAGTACGTATACCGGAGGAGTCGACTTGTCTGAGTTCGGCAATGGCACTGCGCGAGAGGCATTGGAAACCGAAAGCAGTTTTGGGAGAATCACGCGGCGGCGAGTAAAGCTGAGAACGTCAAAGGTGACGTCACACCCGGCCGCATCTCCTACCACCACGCGCCGCCCACCAACGGAGAGCGTGTTTGGCCACCGCGCCGGTTTCGTGATAGCACACGCCACACCGGTGTAATAATATAACAACACGTAAATAAGTATATTACAATAAATAATAATATTAACGATAATGTGTTTGCAAGTCTCATATGTGTGGCTGGGCGGGTATAATATTATTTTCTTATTTTTTGTTCCAGCACTTGAATATTGAAAAAAATTAGAAGGGGTACCTACGCATCAACATTAAAAAACAAAAATCAAGCACTATGGCGTTCAAATATATCCCCACCCACCCCATGTATTTTAATACTACAGACTTATTATAATGATATATTATTATAATCAGCAGTGAACCAGACGCATTTTTTAATTTACAGAATATACCTAATATAATATATTATCAACTTATCGCGTCAAAAGTGCAATTGGCGACAAAATCCATAATCAATATTGTTAATATGAATATTTTGTGTGTTGTGTGTGTACAACATTATACGCGTTGTTATAGTACTACAGCGAATAGGTAGGTACCAGCTAGGCCCTAGGTACGCACGCGTAGACGTGCATGCTGTTATTATAACCCGCACCGTAAAAAATATTATTACACTCCCAACACTTTTTTGCCAACGTACAACGTATTTTTATTAACGTATTTTAACATTATAATATGTAGGTACACGACACACGTCCGTGACGTCCAATACAGTTCGACCGAAATGCGTGAACCCTACTACGGTTCGCGGATGGCGATTGGGCTTCGCGTCGAGGGTGGGAGTGAAGAGGCAAGAGAATACCTATGAGCACCGTCCGGAGATGAAAAATCCGTCACGTATACACTACAAAATTGTATAAATTATATAATGTTATAATATGAGCATACAAAATATATATACCTCTACAAGAAAGTGCAATATGTAATATTATCGTATAGTAATATTATATTTAATATTATACCTACCTACGCATTATTTGTAACTTTGTTGATCCGTTAATCTTTTTTTAAAGCATAAGTATATGCTAAATATAAAACGTATACACAATGATGTTCTATCATAGTATAGTACAAAATAATATATGTTATATCATTATTTTGACAGAATTAATATTTTTTTATATCACTTTATTTTCCAATTACAATCAATAAAGGTCGGTGAAATTAATAATTCACGACAGTTTTATTTGTATAAATTGTAAACAAGCTAATGTATATTTTCGAAATTTCAAAAACTTTAGAGTCGGTATAATTATAAGACAAATAAAAACATACACGTAACACATATGGGTATAATATCCTCTTAATATAAACAATTTGTATTTCTCACCTAATAAATATTATACTTACATATACATTACAATAACAAAATATTAGCAGATAATTTAAGAGGATATCAGCGCACTATTTGTTTTCTCTCACTGACTCATGCGCAACATAGACAAAACGCATTTGCGCAGAATCGTTTTTCTTTTTTAAGTAATCTTAGAGTAAAATCACCCATTACAAAAAAGATAGAGAATAATATTTTTGAAGGAATATGTCATTCCTTCAAAAATATTCCATAAATAATCGATTTGTCGAAATATTTCAAAAGTAGAATACAAAGTCAAATAACAAAAAATATAAAATCGACAGGTCATTCCATCTGAAATATTATTCTCTATCTTTTTGATAATGGGTGATTTTACTCCAAAATTACTTAAAAACATAGAAAAATGGTTCTGGTTAAATGCGTTTTGTCTATGTTGCGCGTGGGCCAGAGAGAGAAAACAAATAGTGCGCGCTGACATCTTCTTAAGTAGGTAGTATAATTTAATATTTAAAAATGATTTGTTATTTTAATTTTAATATTATATTTTATAAATTATTTATATAATATATCTAAATCTTATATTTGTCTCGAAAATGAAATATTTATGTTGAGTTGTAATTAGTTGGTCTTTTTTTAATTTTCTGTAAAACCGTTAATAGTTATCAAGTAAGTATTTACCAAAATATATTTTAAAAACAATATCGGAAATACAAACGCTAAAAAATGTATTACTAGGTGCATTTATGTCTATAAATACAATATAGCCTTGAATTTTCAAGGAAGCATTGTCAATATATAATTTAAGAGATGATAAGAAATTGTTATATGGCACTTGTCATAGACGACAAAACTACACGTGTTCAATTAATATTTTCTTTGCATACCTAAATTAATTAAATAAATGTAGGTAAATGTAGGTAAAAAAGACGTTTTTTTAAAAACTAAATTCGGGGGTACAAAGTTGTATAATATACTACACACGTGACAGGTATAATTTTTAACGTTAAAAAAAGACTCATTTTTTTTTTAGAAATTCTGGACTCTTGGATTTTGCCTAGTAGATGCATGTCGTATAATGTGTCATGTTGGGATGGGAAACATAGATATTAATATTGTATTTTAGATACGTTTTATCGTAGTAGTTTGTAAATACTCCAAATAATAATGTATAATATTATAATATAACCAATATGGTAATATGGATATGGTATTATCGAAATACAATCAATCGTACTATGTTAGAAATATTAATAGTGTCTATAGTCTATACTACAGAACACGTTCAAATTACATTTTTTCTTTTGTAAAACTGATTATATAATGAAATAAATATGTCTTAGTTTTCAAACAGATAGGTTGGTAAATTATCCTTCATATTTAAAATAAATTATATTCTCTAACACGACCTAATGTATAATTTTATAAAAATTATTATTGTATCTTTCCAGTTAACATAGTGATAATTGATAACTGACAAGTATCACTATATATTAGTGTATTAAGTATACTGCCGTTTATGGTATACACTATACCTTCATCATATTATATTATTATGATAATAAGTACAATGCACCTCACATATAATACAATAAACGAGAAAATCGACAATCGTTGCAAGACAACTTTGAACAATATTTAAATAATCAATTCAAGAAAATACATTTTTAACAGGCGGACCATCTATATAAGACAGTGGCGTATTTAGTATTTTTTGTAGGGGGCGGATGACAAGAATTTTAGCTTACAGATTACGATGTAATAATTATAATATAAGAATAGACATGTATTTAAAGAGCCATGGAGGCGGATTTGTCCCCATATCCGCCCCCGTAAATACGCCCATGATATAAGAGCATATACTAACTTCCATGTTTCTATACGTAATTATTACATGCCTAAAATGAAATATATAAATAATACTAAAATATATTTATTAATTATCAATCATAAGATACAGGTAAATAACAAAACATATTCTTTCAAAATTGATAAAGGAAAAGGATAATATTTTAAATAATTATAATATTATAACTTATATTATGCTTATTTACCGAATCGAAATCAATATATTTATGTTTACTGTATTCAAACCGAAAATATGCCCAAGCAACGGAAAGTGGACATTCCCCCCCTCCGATTTTTATAAGTTTATTATTGACTTTAATTGATTTAATAAATAGGATTTAATTTTACTACTCCAAGCAACATACATTAAAAATCCATCAAAATACTAAATTCCGAAGCAAATTTATATAGTAGTCATTTTTTTTAACACATTAGAGACAATAATGAAATATGGTAAAAATATTATTTAAATAATACATTTGTTATAATGTTAAAATGTTAAAATGTTTACCTATAGGCTAAAAATATCGTTAATAATATTTGTAATTAACAATTTATTGACAAAAGATGGGACAGACAGACGTCATGAGTAAAAGGTTTTCTATATACAATATACGTACTTATAAAAGTTATTATCATACAAATCTAACGTGTTAGACCATTTAAATATAAACACGAAAATATTTATGTGTTTAAACATTTCATAATTAAAGGGTTTATCAGTCCATGTGCGATTTTAAGAACAAGTAAACTGCAAAGAAATTGAAAGTATTGAAAAAATCTATAGCTAATTCAAAATAATCTCCATTCAATATTAACGAGATGATTAATACCTTTAAGTCATTGTAAAATAAACAAACTTATTACGCATTAAATTTATTAGTTATGGCTATAGTAAACATTTGTATATTAATAAATATAATAATAATAAAATGTAAAATTGTAATTAAATGTTATTACATTTTAATAACTACAGCCCATACTGCCAAAAGTACAACATTTATTTTTAAATTTATAATTACTACACATCGAATAGTGAATACATCGGGGAATACATGCACTAACCACTAACGTCACCCACCTACCTATGATTCATAGTTAAATCGTTATAAACTCGTAACTCATTCAAATATATATAAACAACCGAATAAACGGTTGGGAGGACATGGCCCCATATTTCCTAAACATTATGTGTTTACTATAGTAGGTTTAACTGTATAAGCACTATTTAGTATTTTGTTTTTCAAGGCAACTGGCAAGTGGTTATTAGATCTTATAAATTATAATCAAATATCAATTAGTAGGTACAAAATATAGATTATAATTTATTTAACATAGTTATTTAACATTATTATAGTTAAATTTGTATTAGCACAGTTAGAAATAACTAATAATTTATAACTGCTTATGAAACGACTGTACCTATTGTAATTTGTAGCATTATAATAGTTATTTACTCATGTACGGGATATGATTCCTATGTACCTACCTATTTAGTTTTTTTTTAAATAAAATAATGATTCATTATTATTCTATAATAATAGGCGCAACTAGGCACAGGACCTAAGGCTTAAGTTGCATCTAAAATTTATTTTTGATGCACTAACTGAGCATTGTTATAAATATTATAAAACGAACTCATATTTTAGTCACAGTGGTTGTTTTTAGAGGAAAGGTTATGCCGCCAAACATTTTATTCATTTTTTTTGTCAACATTTAATGTTTTTATTAATACAATACAATAAAGTTGATTATCAACTGAAAACAAAATTATCAAAATTTATAAAACGTGATAAAAGAAAGTGTAGTAGGAATTTATATTTTACACTTGCTGACTAATTTTATTATAGGTAGTCTGAGTATATAAACATTTATATACCATAAATATGCCCTCCTCGCAGGCAAAGAAACAAAGCCTTCCTTGTTATGCTATTAATAATTTGAACCATTATTCGAATAGAAAAAATAAGACGTGGACAAGTATAGGTATTGTCGAGTGTATTCATTGAGTAGGTTACTGAGCAGACATAGTCGTCAACCTGTATTACCATTATTATATATTATTCAATTATATTTGCTACCATAGCGTAATACAGTAGGTTTAATTAATTTTTGCCAAAAACATTGTATTTATTTTATATGTTACATCGTATGTTAATATTATTGTTATATATTAACTTTATACTAAACATTGAATTACCGTAGAACTGTTTGAACTAGTTCGAGGTATATATAAAGGCAATAAGCTTAAATTCATTTCAAAATTTTGAAAATGTCATTGCATATATGTGGTGATACAGTAATACGACATACAGTAAAACATAATAATATACGTAAAAGTTGCATGTCCTACGAATATTTCTGAATTACAATAAAATAACTAAAATCGTTATTTTTTGTTTAAATACCTATATCTAGTTTTCTCAACATTTGAAATTAAAATGTCTATAAAAGAAAATTTTACTTAATATATATCTTTTAGATTTATAGATAGTAAGTATTACTTATGAGAAATCTTGTAAGTATTACATTTTCAAGCTACACAAATTGAACATTTTATACATTTTTAACTGACCGACGAATTTGGTCTAGATTTGAACTTAAACTAATAAAAAAAATTGTAACCAATCTATCGACCTATCGGTCATTTAATGAAAAGTATGAACTACTTTCAATCTTCTTAGATTATATTAAAAATTACTGTGAATAAAATAATAAAATTGACGTTATATGTAATACATTAAATAAACACATTTTTAAATAAATTAAATAAAAATTTTGTTTGTTGTATCCCGTAGAATTTAAAATTTAAATCACCAGAATTTTGGTAGATGAAACATTTGAGTGGTTAGACCAATGCCTTAAATTGCTATAAGAAACACTTACATGGGATCTTGCATTCATTTTTAAGCTTTTTACCTGAAACTTTAAATTTTAAATTTTCGAATGTCTATTTCTAATTGTTCTAGTATAAATATTTTTAATATGTTATTTTGTACATAAAGAAAATTATAATTTAACAAACAGTGAAATGTTTCAAGTTTCTACAGTCAATACTTTTAAAATTACAAAAAAAAAAAAAACAAAATACAAAAATAGCGGATTATGACAATGGAAACGAGTATCCAATATCCTCTAAATTTGAAACTCAATCACTCAAAAAATATATGTGTCTTTTCAAGAATCTTTATTTTTTTTAATCTCATTTAAACAAAATATTATGATGAACCTTGTATTACCATTTTCAATCCTTATATACCTATGAGTATTAAAAAATTTATGAATTTTAATTACAAAATAAAATTTTAACTTTGATTACACAAAAACAATTGCGGAGGATTTACGCACAATTTTTTTTTTTTAAACTCCAGTTTACGAGGAATCACCATAAGAGCATAAAGTTTATTATCAACATTAATAGAAAAAACTTGAAATTTCAAATGTATACATTACTCAAAAAATGTTAAAATATTTTGATAATTATATCATATAGTGCAGAAAATGTTTATACAAAAATTATATCAAAATGTCAAAACTTCGTGTACCTATATATTGGTATCGCTGTGGTTGTTCATTTTGGAATTAAAATACAACAAAATTGGTCAAAAAATGGTTTTCCAATTATGAAGACTTTTATCCCCTCCCCCTAGATAACTGGATTCATTTTTATTCTAGAATAGATATTGAAATTGAAGATTTAAGCATTCCTTCTACTCAGAAAGTTGATATCAGAAAAAAATACACATCGTAAAATCAATAAATTTATCGCTGTATCTAAAATATAAATATAATGAAACATATATATAACATTAATATATGTAATGAAAATAAAATATTTGGTTTAACAACGAAAACAAATTATAATATATAGTAATATATAATTTCCCCTTCTAATTTTATATTTCGAATAACAAAATAAATGTAACAATATAAACAAGTAGGGGAGAAAACAGTAGGAGAGGTTTAGCAGAAAAATTTTGGAAACCTGCCTCAGTTAGGCATGCCAAAACATCAGATTATTTTTGTTGTAATCGTGTCGCCACAGAAACTGCACATTGGTGTATTGTGTACGCTGAATTTTCGCTCAAAATAACGGTACAAAATGCACAAATGTATCGTTTTCTTAATTATGTATATACATTGTATATTATGTAAAGTATATACGAAAATGAAAAATATTTATATAATACATACCTAATAGTTAATTCAATGTTAAATTTCTAGACAGTAGCCGTTTATGAGTGTAAAATTATTATTATTTATTAATTATTATTTATTACCAATGAATACAAAATAACCACACAATACATTTGTACCACTATTTTTACATTTTCTTCTAGAGAAAAAGTTATACAACCTTGAAATATATTTCACATAAAATATTGCCAAGCACGTTTCAGAAAGTTCGATAAAAATATTCTGATTTTAAAGACTAACACGAATTATATGATATTATTTAAATACCACTAATAAAAAAAAAGTAACCTAAGACAATCATAACAACAAATGATCTGTACAAATTGTATTTTATTAGTTAACCATTTCGTTATTAATAAAATTTTATTCCAATAAAAAATTTGAATCCTATCATTTTTAATTTTATAAGAAAATACAATTTGTATTCTAATTTAGAATAGTTCTTATAACATTGGATATATTAGGTACCTAATTGATTTGAATTAATAAATTGTATTAGATAGGTAACTATGGTACCTATATCAGTATAAATCGAGGTATAAATACTATCAAATACAGTTTTAAAATTAATAAAAACAAAAAAAAAATTAAATGGAAAAATGTAAAAATACAGAAAACTTAAAAAAAATAACCTGTGAATTATAATCATTAATAAATATTCAAAAATAATTAACACCAATTCGAGAACAATTTAAAATTTAATTTTACCCAGTGATTTTATAATTTATGATGGCAATAACTAATAAATAAAAGCTATTGTTTGTAAGCAACTGAAATATTATTAAGAAAAACAAATGTTAATCAAAACATTTAACAAATATTTACTGTTATTGAGTTATATGTAGTTGTATGCGACAATAATATGTGTTACCTTATTATTAAGATATTCGTGGAACGCCATCTGTTGATTCGAAACGCATCTAACTTGGAACAGTTATTCGAAAAAACATTTTCATTATAAATTCTCACTGTTTATTTAAAAAGTATGGTTTGAACTTTTAACAATAAATAATGAGTTAAGAGAGTAAGATACAGGGGTATTTTGACTAGTCTCATTTCATTCAACTCAGTGGAAGCCAATTGTATTATAAAAAAATGTATAATACCAATTCTTACCAAACATAATCGTATTTAGCTCAGAATCTTATAAAGGTTTAGAGAATAGTGGCATGGACGCATGGTTGTAAAATAAATCTGAAATTTACGCTCCGACAGTAGTTCAATATAGGTCTCTCGCCGAATTTCCAGAAGTTTTTTCATTTACTATAAAGAAATACATTTCTAAAATACTCCCGTGTCCAATTTGTTACTATTTTTTTTTTATTATAAGAGCACTCTTCGAAACAAAAAGTAAATATTCTAACTAAACAATAAACATACAAGTAGAACGTAGGTAGGTATATAATACGCAATAAAACCAATAAGAACGTCAAAACAATGCTAGTACTTTGACAGTGGTTTCTAAATAGGATATCGGATCCAGTTGGTACATCTAGATAATCATCTAAGATCAAAATTGAAAATTGAAAATCCCTAGTAAGTATTTTTCAAAACACACTAGAAAAACAAAAAAAAAATTAAGGAATAACAGTAATGTTTACGCAAACCCAGTTTATACTAAATTGATTTTGAATTTTTGGAAAATTCTAACAAATAACCATTAACTTTAGATACATAGGCACACCAAATGGCATTATTAGCATTTACTATGAGTACGACATGATAACATTTTTAAAATATTTCGATTCTTTTTGAATTATATAAATTTATCACTCACATTTGACAGTTATAGATTAGATTTTTTCTATAAATGTCAAAAAATATTTTCACTCAGTTAAAAATATAATAATTTAATATAAAGTTCCTCATTAATTGTTATTATAGTAATTAGATAATATTAAAGATACATGCATGATTTTTTTTTTTTGTGAACAATTGAAATTTAAATGTTGACGAATCTCGTCAAAATTAAGAAACGTTGTTCGTAGTTAAAATTGTATCACTTTTCTGATATTCAAATAAAAAAAATTTAAAAATAGGAATATAATATTACTTTTTTGTTAGACATTTGGTGTTGAAGTAGATATCTAAACGAAGAATAACTATTTTAGTGATTTTGTTGTAACACAAAAATATTAATCGTATAGGAATTTGAAACTTTTAACGTATATTTTTATATTTTATACCAACACAATAACATTTTCGAATGCAATATTTTCGGCAAAAATGTACACTATACGGCCGAACGGTTATACTTTTAATAAATTTAATGTAAATATGTAACTGTGTTACAATATATATATTATATATATTAATATATTATCCTACATAAGCTTATAATATCACAAATTTAACAATAATAAATGTGTAAAATTGTGTACTCGTCTCAATGTGACGTGTCTCGGACTTATTCGGCTGTAAAAGTCGACATGTTCATTCGCGAAACGACGGCGGGACAGGGCACACGTGCGATAAATTATACATATTTTGCAATTGCATATGCTTTAAATATGTGACCTTTATCGTGTTCACTTCGTATGACATAATTATAATGGACATTAATTTATTTTTCAATCTATTTTATAATATACCGGTACAACGTATACGCATGAAACATCGAATGTGTCAATTGGCGCATACAATAGGAAAAACATTGAAAGTATTGCTGTGTTATGTATATATTACAGGATGTTTTCATAAAATATACATGTTATTAGCAAAGAGATAACAATAATAATATACAACTATCTGCCTTACTATAACTAGCCACTATGGGTAGCAACTAGCAACTAGAATATTATTGTACAACAGCTACACTGTCAACTACAACGCGATTTTACAAAAACCATCAGCCTGACTTTTAATATATTCCTGTAACCCCCACCCACTCATCACTAGCACGTAGTCAATATATCATTGCGACAATAATTAATGTCGTGATAAGACGCGTAATAACTCGGTTGGTGTCGAAAAATAATATAACTATAATTTATAGAGTTTATAGTCTATAGTCTATAACTGTGTGGCGGAGAAAATGCGAGAAAATGACATTCGCCGCGATGAGCCGACTATCATTTGCATTTCTGAGTACGCCGTACTACTATAGTATTGAAATAATATTATGGTCCGATCCGATCTAGCGTATTTCCAAAACGATACTTCTGCCAGTTTGACAAAAAGCCAACGCAGTCGATCCAAAGGCGGCCAGAAAAAAAAATGGAACAAGAAAAGGGATTGCCCGCTGTGAGAAAAAGGGTTAGTTTGTTGGCGTTCCTCCGTCCGGATGGAGAAAAAATATATTATTATAATTTCGTTACAAGTATACAGCGACCGCGGTCGTAATATTATGCACAGTTAAAAAACGACGGTTGTACCGACGTACCGTAATTATTATGATATTGTATTAGTATTTTGGTACAGCGTCCACGGCCCAAGTCCACCTGCCGGACGTCGCCGCCAATTCGCGCGCGCGTTTACAACATCCCGCCCGGCACCCACTCGCCCTTCAGTTCACGTGTGCACGCGTACGGATGCCGCTCGGGACCGAGAAGAAAATTTAAAAAAAAAATCCACAAACGGCTTGCAAGTGTCCGTTTCGAGTGCGAGCGGAAAACGAGTTGGTGAACGCACACACAACACTTGAAAACGGTCACGACTCTCGGCTCGACGACGGTTGCCGATTTCGTGCACGGCGGTGGGCGGCCGCCGAATCACACGGAGCGGCAACGTCGCATTGATTACTCTAAATCCCGGCGGCGGTCTGGTGCCTGTGTGCCCGCGTGTACCATCGGGCGGCGAGCACGCCGTCGTCACCGCCGCCTCCGCCAACAGCAGCAGCAGACAACAACGTGTTGTGTTGCTCAGTAACGTCGATCATGCGGCAGCGGCGGCGGTACGGTGGAAGTGCGGCGCGACAACGGCCAGAACATGCGCAACAACAATATAACCGAGCCCATGTGCTTCGCCACGGTATACGGCGGCAACCCCTCCGCAGATCGCGTGGCACGACCGTCGCCCCACTCCCGGACCGTAGCTTTACCGCCGTCGCCGACCGACCAGCACTCCCACCAAGTCGTGGCGGCGGCAGCGGCTACGACGACGACAACGATGTCTCTTTCGACCCAAACACCTCGACCGTTCATTAGCTTTCTATACGTTATCTATAGGTAGGTATTAATAAATAATTTAAAAAAACTAAATTTCGACGGTTTAATGAGAAACGGATTTTTTCTTTTGCTATTGTTTTCCTTAATGAATGGCATTGTAAAAACGAAGAAAAAAATAATCACGAATTCATAACGAGACAATCAACACTCATCACGAAAAACCAAAATAATAAATAACAAAATATATGAAACAGGTCTTGAACTTTGTTGCATTCGTGGTTTTTTTTGGGAGGGGGGGGGAGCCTAATGTATATATTATTGCTAGTTTAGTGGCATGGCCTTGTCAAAGAAATATCAAAATAAACAGTACATATACCCTGATAAGAGTATTTTTTTGTGCACAATTATTTGACGATTTTAGAGTATTAAAAATTATGACTAACTATAATAATATAATATATCGCTAATTTTCAATAAAAGCTATTGTGATAAATAATTTTGAAAATTTTAAATGAACATAGGTTTGAGGGGTCTTGTGTCATGAATTGATCGAACAATATATTTTATTTACCTATATACTTCGAAGGCCGTATTTAATATTTCTTTTCTAATACAACCTAGTAACTATACGTATTTATTGTAAATGCAAAAAGTTTAGATTATCATATAAATACTTTAAGATGTACCTTAATTTAAAACAAACCTATTCTATTAAACAGTGTTTTTTTGTTTATATTTATAACTTAAATAAGTGCATTACTGCATTCATATTTTTAATACATTAAAGTTTGAGTCCTAAATCAATCGAATCTATTGGTATGCCGTCTCCTAATAAACAGTAACACCTGTGTTTTGTGATAGAAAAACAATTTCATCATTATTGAAATAAGCATCGGCCACCATCGTTGTGACGTCAGTCTTGAGGGCGGCGGCATTAGTCATTTCTCCGGTACACAGTAGTAGTTTTTATCGACGAGGAAAACGCATATAATAAAATTGTGCTGTATATTCCAACAGCGTGGACGACGACGGCGCTGCCACTCGCACAAGTACAGAACACGGTTTTCGCGAAATTTCGAAAAACCCAAGTCACGGATGTGTAATGATTTCCACACGAACTGAAATTTAAATCCGCAACGCTCGGCATTAACCAATTTATTTATCTTCATAAATTATTTTTATTTGATTTTGGATTTCGCTATTGATTTACTATTTCTCAAAGACTCGAAAGACTGCCATCACAGCAGGGGCCTGGGCTAGTATTTCAAATAATATACTTGATGACAAAAACAGTAATGACTCACCAATTCAAATCCTATTTTACCAGTATGGAATAAGCATGATAAAATATAATATTGCAATTATACATACATAATATACATATTAAAATAGCATAAGGAAAAATTATATTTAAAAAAATCAAGTACCCAATTCTTCACCATACTACAAAAGTATCAACTTTCTTCAAAAGCAGTTTCGAAGAAAATTATATTAATCTTAAAATAATAGGTATATTAATATGTACTATATAAATAATATGAATAATTAAGAAATGTGAAATTTTAAATAAAGTATTAAATATTTATATTTGTATAGTATATTAGAATATATTAAGTACTTAAGAAATATAAATATTACGTTAGAACATATTATTTAATACGCATTCAAAATAGAACTTCTCATAGGTCATATACCATAGCTCGTTCCTGTAGAACTTTTTATATTGCATTGTTAAAAAAAGTAAATATTAATAATCCTGAAGTATAACCATTTTCACTATGAATACAATTATTGCCTTGTTAGTTAACCATGACTAGAAATAATTAGTACCAAATATGTTATATTATAATTATATCCAGAATAAAATATGATATACGCTGACATATGAAACACCGGCTCTGCATGTCTAAGAATATTTTATTTATGAATACATAATAAATATTAATATATGATAAAACACACAATTTTAATTCTAATACATTTTAAAATGTATTGATGTAAAATATAAATAAACTTAATAAATTGGTTTCTATTAAATTAAAACAAGAATAATACGTAGTTAGGTAATAGTCAATTTTTGTACAGAAAAATAACCCTGACTAAAATAAAATAATTAATGGTGTATAATTACAATTCATTATAATTAAATTACTCAAATATATTTTTTAATGATGTCGTAAAATTCCGTAGTAAATACTTTTGTATACATATATCCTATACGTTGTTGGCAGGTACTACACAACATTTTAGGCCCAATGTACAGAAAATCAATTGTTTTAGTAAATTATGTAGTAAAATAAAACCGTGTACACATCTACTTTTCAAAAATGAAGCTAAAAAAATATATTTAAGAATTTAAGATTAAAACATATTTAAGTATTTGTATTAAGAGTTTACGATTATTGTAAACGAGAAACATATTATCTTATATTATATAAGAAATATACATAGAATAATTTGACATTTTACGAAATGATTGATCGAACAAATATTAAAAAATTTAAATCATACATTTTAATGATATATTTAAGTACCTATGTATTATTTATGCTTTATAATAATGAATAAGTAATTTTCTACAATTCATAATGAGCTTACTAAATTATCGTGTAATTTTTACAGAATGAATAAAACGAGGAATAAAGGAAATAGGGATACGTGTAATAATTGAATTAATGTTAATCACAGTATGTAATATAATATATAATATGGATTATGGATTACTCATTAACAGATTAATAGTAAATACTAATCTGCAAAATGCACAATAGATCCATGTTTAGACATTAGTTCACATACGTTGACTGTATTATTTATAAATACTAAATTATTAATTGATTGTATAACAAATAATGTATCATTATTTATATTGGTATGAATAATAAAAACAATTCGAAGTTCAACTAATGTTAATTGTCTAAAAAATTAACTGCTTTATTTCTTTTCAGTATTATTCGGATGATTAATGTCAAAGATCACAAAACCTACTTCACATTAAAATATTAAGACTTGATATCGACCGAACAATTATAACAATTTTTAACAACATTAACTTTATAAACATAAAAAAAAATTACACTAAATTATTATCAGTATACAATTTGTTATATTTACTCTCATCTATCGCTCCGTTTCTGTCTTACTAACAAACAATGGATCCTAGGCTCTAGCATTTATATTTTTAATGGCTATAGATGCCCGAAGCGGTTAGGCTGTAGTTGCCTGTTAGGATGTCACGGTGTACGACATTAAAATTATCTATAGCGGTCACATATAGCGTAGACTATACTAGATAGTATTCTTGATATATATGCTTATTTGTTTGTAATGATATTTTATAATTTATAATATTATATATTTGTTAATTTGTAATTTTGTTTTATAATTTCAAAATCTAAATAAATCATTAAATATTAATTATATCATTCCTGTTGTACGTAAATATTGTCTTTAATTTATTTACCTTTAATAATATTGTGTAGGTATATATTATCGTACATGTATTATATGGGGTTACTTACAGTTAATTTTAATTACGATTTAAAAACATTGGTTAGTAACAAATTTAGTAACAGGTACCATGCTAGATACAATACGAAAAAACGACAAGTAATATTACCTACATTGTTTTACTATCATTTTTTAAACTTATTTTCAACATTTTAGTATCATACATATTAAGGGAATATAATAAATACCTAAACACCTATGTTACAACAATCTACCTAATACCTATGTTATGCTTAATTTCACAAATTGGTATCAACATTAATTTTATTAGTAATATAAATACATGAATAATTTGATTAAGTAGGTAATTCAAACTTTCAAGGTTCTCGTAGAATATTTTACAAAATAAATAAATACCGATCTAAAAATAAAATCTCCAAAGAAATTGTGTAAATAAAATGTTTGGACGATTTTATTAGGCGACAATAAGTATTGAAAAAAATCGGAAGAGTAACGAATTGAATTAGACTAAATAAGAAGTCTACACTCTACAGTCTATAAAATTTGAACAAATACATAATTTTTGACATGAAAAAAAAAATGCAAACTAATCAATAAAACACTGTTTATAGTTTTATACTTCGGCATCACACACCAGCTAATGAAGCAACGGTCAAATAATATTATAAAGCACCCATAAAATTGATTAAATAAAAAACTGGCTACAATATTAATAAAAATAGTACCTATAAAAACGAACTTTTGTACTGTGGTACATACTACCTACATTGTTTGGTTTTTAGAAATACATTTATTACTATTTATAAGTTGCAAATATGAGAATAAAATCGCAAAAAGCAAATATACCCAGAGGTAAATTATAAATATTATAAAATAAATATAAAGTCGACTTTTATAATTGTGCTCACTGGCCACTGTTCAGTGCACGTGACTCTACCCGGTGGATAATTTATGAACGATTAATATATTATGTAGTTAATACTTTATAATAATATGTATAACACCAAAAGAGTAAAACGAGTTAAATAGTAAAAATAACAATAGCAATATTTGAGTAGCAATTAGTCTTATTCACCTTATTACCTACAATACTTTTGTAGACATATTCTAAGAATAAAGCTGGATTCACAGCTGCGTCGTATGTCGTGTCGTGTCGATCAAATCGTATTGTGATTGAATATTACTTTTTTGGTATCATGTAATAACCAAGTTGCAACCGAGTATACCAAGAATTGACTACTACTCAACTTTTAAACCATATTGGTTACCAGTAGTAACCATATAAAAACCAAGCCCTCGCACGACACGACACACGACGTAGCCGTGAATGCGCCTTAACGCGTGTATGAATTTATGGTAATCAGATACTGATAAGTGATAAGTAATGATTTAATGGCATTTTATACAACAATTAATACAGCATATGGCATCCACAACTATTACACTTCAGACTTAAAGGATGTCAGTGCGCCATTTGTTTTCTCTCTCTGGCCCACGCGCAACATAGCAAATTTATATTTGACAGAATCAACCCTCTGTTGTTATTTTAGATTCTGAGTGGAACGATGAATGTATTGATTTTACAATGATGTGTGGTTTTTTTTTTTTTTATTTTTTTTTTGTTGTCTGTCATTACCTTTTAGGACAGTAAAAGTGCTTGGATTTTCTTCAACAATACCTTTTCTGATAGGAAAGTGAATCTAGTTGGTACTTTGGGGGGGGGGGTCAAAAGTAAAATTTTTCCAGTAATTTTCAAAAGC
>NC_042494.1:29487649-29506426 GCF_005508785.2 Acyrthosiphon pisum
GCTGTTTACGGACATTGTCAGTTTTAAATTTTTTTTCTATAAATATCAATAAAGTTTTATCTGTTGGGACAAAAAGTGTAAAAAATTAATACAAGGCTCCTGATATATTGTTACAACAGCAGTTGAAAAATATTAAAAATACTTAGGCACAATTTTTTTTATAAGCATTTAAAGATAGAATTTTGACCAAAATTTATCAAATTTAAAATTGAATAATTATTTTGTAGTTAAAAATATATAAAATATTCAACTTTTATATCTAAGGCTTGAACATTTAAAGCAAGATTCCATGTAAGTAATTAACTCTGTTACCAAAAAATCTAAAAAATACATTTACACAGTTTATATTTAGTCATTTTAAGTTCAAATTTGGACGAAATCGCATATTAAAAAACCTAGAATAACTGTTTTAGTTATTATGTTGTGATTGTATAATATTATTCGTGGGTACTTTAAACTTCTAAAGTATACTATTATATATCTATGATAGTATCACGGTTTGTTTTGATGTATAACACGTTATAAGTACCTATTGGATATTTTGATATGATCAATTTGAAATTGACCATAGGTACCTATATTATAGGTCAATTTTTTTTTTAATACCACAGAATATAGATAATATAAGTACCTATATAATATTATGTCTTATACCTAGACTGACAAACCGTCTCCGCTCAGAATTGATTTTCTTATACAGTGATATATCATTGAATTCAAATTTAATACTATCCATTATACAGTGACCCACTTGTAACTTACTGTACAGCAGAGTGACATCCACTTGCCCACCTTTTTAATATTAGAGTGAATTCACCTATTATCAAAATTTAAGCTAAGAACATTACCTGAGTCCCTAAATTAGATTTAATAGGATATTTGAATGTTTATACAATTTATTAATTATAAGCTTTTTTAAATTTTAATAATTTATACGCCCATTAACTTACATACAAATTAAAATTAAATAGCCAACGAAGAAACACAGGAAAACAATTTTCCTAACTTAGAGTTTGACTATAGATGAATTCACTCACTCAAATGTTAAGAGTAATGACACAGGGACAGTTCTGCTAAACGTTAATTTGCTACGCGTGGCAGAGGGTCAGCGAGAAGACAAATAGTGACATCCTCCTTGCTCTTAAACACTGCTCATACGCTGTAGTATAATAATATAGCCCATAGGTACGGGTAAGTAATATTATTTTCATGTTTTAGTGTCTACTTCATATTATCAACATTGTCGCATTTAATGGGATTAGCGTTTGGAAATCCGAATCGGATGAGTCGGACACAACCGAAAGTTTTTGACCGTTCTCGGTCGGTCCTGTCATTACGAGTACTGCGTTTTTCTCGTTTCCACCTATGACCAGTCACCGGCATTACCGGAGAATGGCCGAGGGGAACGTGGAAAACAACGATTGACCGGGTAGAGATAATTGCAGCAGAGACAACGAGATTGGTCACAGTCGTCGGAATATCATCGGCTCCCCGCGAACGTGTATTGCAAAGGGGGGAAACGCAAGCTAGGGAAACCCAGGTCCGCCAACCAAGCTGAGAACGCATGCTGGAAAATTAGGACCCAATTAGTTGGTGTTGCGGGAACCAGAGTTCGCACTTTCACCTTTGCCAATTCGTAGACATCTAGTAATATTAGTATATATATAAATCGCGTTCACTGAGAGAAAGAACAATATCCGTGTAACAGGCAATATGATATATTATTATATATTATATCCTCGTTACTATTTCCAGTCAGAGACACGTACATGGTAGATTTCGACACCAATATTGGCTATTACACGTCTATACGTATTACGCCTAGGTTCCTAGGGTGGAGTGTTCGATGAAGTGGGTGACCACCTACCTACAATAATTACGTACATCGTGCAACACACACACACACATACTTTATGAGAAGAAATAAACACGTAAAACCGAAAATACAATCGTTGTGTTACAAATACGTTCCATTTCGAATCGATCTCGCATCACGGCGTGTATACACACGCACGTCCGAAACGAACAAACGTCGTAGGAGGTGGGTGGTGGTAGGAGAGGGGCCCCGTGGTATAATAATAATAAAATCGCATTGACGACGACGGACACTGCCAGGCAGCAAACTCCACGTGGTCGACCGTGTGCTACCAACAGGATGGCCAACACCGCGGCTAAAAACCACACTACAATGAACCGCGCATAATACTGTTCCGAATTGCACGCAATATTAAAATTACGAATAATAATTGAAATTAATAAATGAAAAAAAATGCATTTTCTACGGGAAGAGGAAAGCTAGCGAGGGGCGAGTGTCGGGCAGGCGGCGCGGCGAAGAGTGGGGGGAGCCATGTGGCAAATGTTTACACGCACACGCGCACATGCACGCGTTGTATAATAGTCAGAGCGGCTTGCCGACGGGGAGAGGGCGAGTTTTCCCGCAGCACGTGACCTTCGCGACACCGGACTGGCGTGCGGCGTCTTCGGGCACATAGGAATCTCCACGCTCTGGCAACCGCGGCCACCACGGCAATGACGACGACAGTCGACAACGGCAGCAGCGACCACCGTATCGCGTCGCACGTTGCGAGAGAGAGGACAACGAAGGTCATTCCACAAATACAGTGTGCGCCCTGCCACGCCCGCTCTCTATCCGTTCACGGAATCTTCGTTGCCCCCCCCCTACCCACCCCCCACACCAGGGGACTCACGATCTACACACCTCCGCACCCGGCCAACCCTCAGACCGGCACGAAATGCGCATCGCCCCCTCCCCACCAATTACCTTAGACTTTCGTCGTGCTCGTGCACCGTTGTACACCGTAAAACGCACGGCGAGAGCGCAAGTAACGCCACCGAGAAGAAGTCAGATGTGAAAGAAAAAACACATACATTTAGCGTTGCCGGGAAAAACGAGATAAATAATTTTCCCACAATATCTGTTCGTAGAGAGGGTTGTAGTTGCACGTCGATGATATTAAAAAGATGGTTTTTTTATTAAAATTTTACATCGTAAAATATTCTAGATCTAGAATATGGGTATAGTGTAATCGTTACCGGCTGCGTGTAAGGTGACCAACTGTTGTTTTTCGAACTCTTCCTGTAACTCGACGAATCGGGCAGCCTCAAGCAGTGTCTGTAGCCCGCATCTCATGCTCATGCTGGCCCGGGCAAGCCACCTCCTCCGTCGTCGTCGTCCACGTGTCAACAGCAAACATATCACAGTACCCTGGACGCAAACACCATTTACACAATCGCGAGACGCCCTGCCGTGCCGAGTCACGATCGTCGCGGTCGCTTCATGCCGTTGAGTGTGACGCGCGCAAACCGCTGGCGACGCGGGAGACCGATCGAAAACGTCACGCAGACGACGACGGGCTTTTGGAATTTTTCCTACTCGTGTCGCGCGACGGGAACGGTCGAGCGATCTTTTCCAGGTGTATATACCGGTGGCAGTGTATTATTCGTGAACGAGCGGCGGCGACACACGTCGACGTCTCTGGTACACCCGGGCGAGAGACGATTATTTTTGAATCGCGAATTTTTAAAATAATAACAACAATAATAATAATAATAATAATAATAATTATAATAAAAACAATAACGATAACGAAAAATTAAAAACCCGAGCGCTTCATTGAAAACTAAAAAACGAAAAAAAAATAAAACAATAACCGCTAATAAGGTGCCCACAGGTCGGTCGTCGCTGTGCCGCTGAGGCTACTGGCTGTGCGGTGCCGGGTGCGCGGCGGGCGACGTGGTGCGCGTAGGATTTTCGCGAGCCGAAATGATCGGCGGCGGGGCCCGGGCGCTGCACGCTGGCGGTTGCTCACGTGTCCGGGCTGCCGTCCAATCCAGCGCGTACAAGTCCACCGGGTGGGCGTGGCGTCTGGCGGCGGCCGTATCGAGTCGTGTGCGTACGATTCTAACGACGACGATCGCGACGGTGACGGCACGGCGGCCGGCGACGGCCACGGCGGGCAACTTACACGCACACACACACACACACACACACACACTCACGCAAACGTGGACGGGGTGGTCGGGGAGAGCGTGCGCGGCAAAACTCGGCGGACAACACTCGTTTCACTTTTGTGTGTAATTTGCCGCGCGCGCGCATGTGGTGCGTGTGTTGCGTGGATTTTTTTACGCGCGCGCACGTTGTCCGTCCCGGCGGCGGCCTTATAATAATAATAATATTATATAAAATATTATGTACCTATATACGTATTATAATAACCATACGGGTTCGGCGTGTGTCGCGCGGTGTAAACGTCGCCCACGCGGGCCACACGAGTACGCGACGACGACAACAACAACAATATAATAATTTACGCTATAGTATTGTTATATTATGTTTTACGAGTCAAATCGAAAATTTCTCACTGTTGTTTTTCCCTCTCTTACGCCTGTCGTTCGAGCCCGTCTTTTTTTATAGTAACGACTAACGGCTAATATGAAGTATATTTAATTCAAGTCAACGATCGCCCCTTTTTTCAACGAGTACGACCGTCGCCACACAGATAGGAAATAAAATGGCGATCGTACGGCGTTATTACCAGTCACTACAATAATAATACTATTATGAGTGCTACGTTGCGATCACCGTCGCTACACCGGCTAGGTACAACTTACTACTCCGCTCGCCAAGTCCTACCTACTATTTTTTCGCCGAAACGAACGCGGTCATAGTCGTCAGTCGAACTGGCAACGTTTCGATTTTATTGTACCGAGGCGCGTATAATAACATGGAAAATAAAACATGCGCGCGCCGCGTAATTATTATTATTTATCGTGCGTACTATGTTAATAGTAAAACGGTAGTGGTACTGTAGTTGTAGTAGTATTATAGTAAATACTAACTATATAATAATAAAAATAATAATAATAATAGTACTAGTACAGTGGCCGTACAGGTAAATAGGTAATACCTAGAAGGTTGTGCAAATAATTACGCTCGTCGGTGGGGTGGAAAGTGGAATACGGGTTACGCGAAACCTGGCTAAGCCTTCCCCCTTGTGCGTGCGTGTGAGCGCGAGACTCGAATTTCAGGGGGTCGTAAAGGGGTGGAAGGGGGAGGGAAATAAGTATGCAAAAAAAAAAAAAACAAATAAAATATAAAATTGTACGTCGTCGACCGGCAATTGGGTCAAGGGAACGCAGTGATGACGAGAGTGGTTTGTGTATGTGTGTGTTTATGGGAGGGGGGATTTAAATTATCTATATTTAGACGTAATATTATATATGTATTTGTTTTATATTATTCCTACCTGTTGTTAGAAATAAAATTTATCACGTGGCAGCCAAAATGTTATCCGTCACCTGGAAATCGACTCAGTAGTCGCCTCCTCTATATACGTGTTCAGATTATTGATGGTATAATGGTATCATGTCGCCATTCCGGTGTGCGCTAAAATAAGAAACATATATTGCATGAAATTATATTTGCGTCAAGAGCTGGCTACTGAAATGTTCACACAATGTCATAATACAATAATACTTACGTACTCGTTGACTGGTTGACATTTTTTACTCGGCAAACAAAAACTCTTCTCACTTCTCAGTCGCTAGTTTCTCATGATAAGTGACTTTGAGGACTTACTTTATTGTATTTCAAACATTTCAAGTCAACTGCCATGGTCTGTGAGTGTTGGCTATTATTTTTAACATAATATACCTTTAATACCTAAATAGGTAGGTTAGATACAAATGTACAATAGTAATAACTAATTGCTGTTGAAGCAATCTGAACACTACAAGAACAAATTATAAATATGTAATAATAATACATATAAGAATTATTATTTAACTAATTTCGATGTATTTTTCATCATTTCAAAAGTAAATCTATTTGGTAGGTTCTATGAAATGGTATAATAAATTATTGTTTAAGACATTGAGTAGAGAAAAACAGAGACTTTTAAACCACTATTAGCATTTTTCTTTATACTGTTTAATAACTGTTTGTGTTATTAACATTTAAAACAATCAAAACACACTTTATAGCAGTGGCGGATCCAGGGGGGGGGGGCAAAGAGGGCATTCACAGTACTTGTCAACAGTAGTTTTCCTTTGTTTTACACTGTGTTTTTGGATCTTTTTGTACTTTTGTCCCCACCCAAAATTAAGCCCTGGATCAGCTAGATCCGATACCACTTTATAGAATACCTATAAGTAACGATACTGTGCAACATCTGAATATTATTGATTTATTTAGTATAATAAACATTTAAATGAGGGTTGACCAATTAACATAAGAGTAAAATACAATGCTTCAATTTAAAAATGTTTTGTTTTTGCTCAATTTGTTAAATTTACATTAAAACATGGTTCACCACACATCATAAATTCAAAACAATATCATCATATACATATTATATAACAAATTAATAACAAATAAGAAATAACTTATGGGATTGAATAAATGATTTGTTATAATATGTATAAGTACTTATTGAATGCTTCTTATAATTATAATAAATACCAACAAATTGATCTGAATTAAATAAAACTTTTAGATTATATAAACAATTTTATATAACACAGACTGTATTAAATATAGTTATATTTTATTATCAATAATTAAAAGCTTGATAAAATGTTTATTTAATGTAATGTATAACAAATGTTTTCTGTCCATAAATCATTGTATTTTTATAAGATATTGCCAAAAAAATAAAAATTAAATAAAAATCTTTAAAATGTTTAAGATTACTTTTCATGTCAAATTTAAAACGATATAGTTCAAATTAAGAAGCAAATGATTTTTAATAAGTACAAATTAGTATTTTAGTAAGTCATTTTAATCTAAAATATTTTCATTGACCAATCACCAATACAATATTATTTTGAAGTAATTGTATAAGTGTATTTTTTAGTTTTAAGGGTTTTATATAAAAAAGGAATAAATTTAATGTTATGTTTGTTATGTAATCAATAACATAATGTATTGCTCTTCAATTTTTTGTTTTGTAAACAAATTGTTAAAATTAGATACTATTATAACTATTTATTATGGAGGTACCTAGCTAATAACTGTATACCTAAGCTGATATTTTCTATAATCCTATATGCCATCTAATTATAACAAAAAGAAATCAATTTATAATTATTAAAAGTTAAATAAATTAGTATTTTTGGTTACAAAGAGAATTATTAATTTTGTTAATGTAGATTTATTATTGTTATTATTACTCCAAGAAGGTTTACACTTTACAGTCAAATAGTGTAATATACAGTAGCATAATCTTGTTTTTTCATTTTGTCGCTACAATTGTAACACCAAGCAGGCATACCTACACCTATTGTACTCTTCATTATAAATGTATTAGTTTACTTTACTAAATTGTATTTCTTTAGTAACTTAAATATTGAAAATATCTATTAAGAGCACAAAATTAATGCTTTTTTAGTAGTTTTAGAAAAATTTTAAATATAAGCCGCATTCTCCCATTGCAGTTTAGTACATAGCGGTTTTTTTGTGTATGATAGCACACCTAAAAATGTTTGTAGAAATTATCCACAACCCCCCATTTCAAATTCCACTACACACCCATTAATATATTTGATTTTTCCTAGGAATCATTAGCATTAAAATTATTTAATTATATTCTATAGTAAATTGTACACCTAGATAAAGTTTTTAAATCAACTACCAAGTTACAGATTGAAACAAATAAAATGTAATTACTCTCTAATACTATTACATTTGTTGTATAATTTTAATAACAAATCAGAATGTAGTGGAATTTATTTTATTGTATACCTATATAAATAATAAATGGTAACTGTAAAGCCTCCCAGGGAGCTAGCTGACCTAGCGTCTTAGCTACATACAAATTAACATTTATTTGAAAAGTAAAAATTAGACTATTTAATCACTATTTTTAAAAAAAATACTTTTTGCTAATTTTATGAAAAAAAAACTTTGTTTGAAAACAATTTCAAATCAAATTTTATTATTATTCAACTAATTTATAACAATTATACTAGAATTAATCACTAGTACTTAATCATAAATGTATAATGTTTAACATCAATAATACAACAAAACTAATAAAAAGTTAACAATGGAAGATATTCTTTTAAATAAAGCTTAATTGATTATTTTAATAATAAGATTTAACAACACAGTCTCTACAATGACTATCTTAAATATAATAATTACATTACTTATATATCTATAATGATGGTGATAAATTACTCATGTAAATTACTTTTAATTCAGTCTTATGTGTGTTTTCAAAAAGAGCAGCCCTATTTTGCCCTTCTCCTTTTTTAATCCAGTGGCCATAGACTCTAAATGCCATAGCATCAGTAAGCTATAAATTTTTTAAATTATTAAACATAATTTTTGAACAACTTAAAACCAGCTTTTACTTACTTTTCTCAAAATTTTATGCCTGTAAGGATCTTGTTTAACCAATTTTACAGAAATCATACCAGCTGTACATGGTAGCAATTGTAATAACCTTATCATCACACGCACTACAAGGATAGCATATAAAAATTTCTTACGAGCATTAAATGGCCTCACTTTAATTTGTTTAGCCAGTTTTGAAATTTGATTGAATTTTGATGAACTCAAGCTTAATGTTCTCTTTAGTGGTGCAATTTCTTGATCAAACATCTAAAATAAAAGTCAACGTAATTATTATATTGTAGAAGTTAATAAAAATTAGGTATACATGTGATGTGCTACCTATTGTCAATTAATTGGTGTTGTGTATGGTACTACAAGCATCATGCATTTGAGCAAATTACCATTTTTAATTAATACAAAGTAAAAACAATGGGTTTGGGCTTATTTCCTTGTACTGTGTTTGAGAGAGTATGATACAATATAAAATATAAAATTATAAAGATTATAATAAAATATTATATTGTATATTATCAACCTAAACTTAATAATTATGGCACAAATATCAGTTTTACTCAAACATTGGAAATGTGAACTTGTTATAGTGTTATTTATAGTAATTATGTATACCTAGTGGCTAGTTTATAATATATAGATTTTAAAATTTATAACAATTTTACTACAAAATAAAATAAACGAAGCATTTTGATTGAAAATTATGTTTTTAGTGAATCTAATCATGTGATTTTTTCATTTTCGTTATACCAACTGAGGACAGTAGCTAAGCCTATAAAAATGGATTGATAAAATACTGTCTAAACACATCATAAATTATAAAAAGAGATCACCTTAAGTCTTAACACATTCAAATGTTTTGAAATAACTCGTCCAAACACATTATGCTAAATTGCCCAAACACAGTTTTACAAACTCGCCCAAACGCGAACCACCCAGTATCTACACTTGATAACAATACTTTTTTTCTATGGCATTCTAGTTTTATACCTTTGTGACAAATTTGACTAAATGTATTTTCAACTGGTATGGCTGTGCTTTGTACTCGTTGAAAATTTTTTACGATTTTTGATAACGAGTCCTACAGATGAAGTATATCTTGAAATTATTTATTATGATGAACCTTGTATGAAGTTTTTAACAGACTATAAATAATTACTAAATTAAAATGTTTGATGTACAAATCAAATGCTGCTGGTGAGGTATGTGATGTTGAAATAATGAAATGAAAGAAATGTTAAAAAAACAGCTGTAAACATGATTTTAAATATTAACACGGGTTTGGGTATGTGAAACATGGCAATCATACGTATACTCTATTCGGAATGAGATCTTACCTCGGGGGCCAACTTCTGAGTATGGGCGTAGCTTTGTTCCGCAGCACTAGCCCCACGAGCTTTCTAGATGGGGGAAGCGTCTCACCATATGTCTGACCGCCGCCCGACAAAAACTGGTAGCCGCCGAAATACGATCTCATTCCGAATAGAGTATAGTTTAAACAAATTTTTAGGTGTTTGGACCAAGCTAATGAGACACAATTGAATTTGTTTGGTGCTAGATTAATGAATTTTAAGTAGCTTGAACAGAAAGAATAACTGGTAGAGGATATCTTACAGGTTTTGAAACAAATCGCACATCCTATACCCAGCCTTGTACTGTGACGTAAACATTTCTCGGTTTCTTATTGGTCCGCTGCTGCCACCTAAATTCCACCATTCAACCAGTTGGGGAAATGCTTACATCACAGACATGCGTATCACAAGTTGCTGAAATACCTATTTAATTTATCATGGCAATTAATTCATGGACCCGCAAACAAATGCTTAAAGCCTCAAACTCGAACAACTGAATGTTTATGAAAACACACTAAAGTAAGATATGGTTTAAGATCACATGGAGCTACTAACCTACTTAAAAGCTAAAAGACAATTAAAAGAATAATGATGGTAATTAGGTAACTAATGTATTCAAAAGTTTTTTATGGACACTTGTTTAGTAAAATATTTCAATAAAATAATGATAACTATTCAACTACAGCATTCAATTGAATAAAGGTAAGAATAAAATTATATGGTTTTTTATTTTTCGATAGCATATGAAAGCTTAAAGGGGAGTTTCAAACATAATTTATGTATAATTTGTAATCATATTGTAAAATTTGTATTGTTTTGCTAAATAAATTATTATTATTATTATTATGTGACATGTAGGCCAAAAAGTACTTCTATTTCAAACTGAAATAAACTAAAATATTTACATACTTTAACATTGAAAAATTGATGTTCCAGTGCTTCATCTACTGTCAACCTTTCATTTGGATTCAAAACTAATAGTTTTCTAATTAAATCTTTTGGCGCCTCTAGAAATATTTACATAAAAAATACCAATATAATATTATTGTTTCTTATTTAAGAATTTATTATTTTAAACTTAGACTAACTATTTATTTTTACCAGAAATATCCTGCCACTCCGGAGAATTAAATGTGTATTTTCCTTCCATTATATTTCTCAACATAATCATCTGTTTACGGTGCCAAAACGGAGGACAACCAATTAATCTGCAATGAAGTTACACCAATTAATTTTACTGAAGAGGATGTTACACCCGCATGTGTTGTCTCTGTCTTACAAATGTACAACATACCAAAAACTGTTTTGCGCGGGACAACTTTTCTCGCACCATATCTGTTGTAGAACTACCAAATTTTCACAACAAGTAAAGAAGAACTTTATCTGTCCAACAACGTGCTTTTTTACAAACTTTTCTTAAGTTTGCTTTCACGTCTGTTTGTCTGTCTGTAATCAAATCTTGCGCACTCGATTTGAGGCACTTTTTGACGATGAAAAATTCTGAAAATTGGTATAGACCTTGGTCTTGGATGACAATACAATAATCCATTATCATTTTGGGACTCGGACCTCCAAAGTTTTCGGAGTCGCTAAAACCGAATTTGAGGTCTAACAAATGCCCCGAAGTCCCCGGCATCCCCCCTACACGGATTCTGCAGTGGTACAGCTTTGGATGAAATCGAAAGAATGAGACAACATCGTCAAAATATATCGGAAGAAATTGTAAATGAAGGACAATAAATTATAAGTACTGTAAAACAACAAAATATATTATAAATATAATGATCTCATAATGAAATTTTGAATGAAAAATTAAAATTGATTTATATTATTCGTGTTAATACCAGCATTGAATAAACAGAAAAAAATTTCAATTTGTTGTGTCAACAAAATAAAACTCTTGTAATTTCACGACCCCATAAACTTATTTATTTATTAATAAATCATAATCATCAGTAGTTTGATTCTTTTTATTAAATATAAGAAATTTTTTTCATAAATATTTTTTAAACGTTTAATAAAAAAATTTAATTTTAACTAAAAAGTAGAAAATAAAAAAAATTTAAAAGTGGGTGGTGCATCATACAAAACATTTAAAGCCGAGCTAAGTCTCACATACACTTCTCTGTTCAATCCTGTATATAAGATAGTGACTGGGAGTATATGTCAAGTGTAAGAGTACCACCCACTTTTAAATTTTTCATTTTAGAAAAGTGTTTAAAAAATGTTTTTATTTTTTTTTTAATAGCATTATTCAATCATTTTTTATAAGCAAATGAAAAAAAAAACAAAAAACCCAATGTTTAGAAGCAAATAACTTTTATTGTATTTATGCAATATAAAATATGGGCACAATGTTGCATAAATAATTTTCCACCCTATATGTTCAGACATTTTGGAACCTTTACTACAAACACAGAAAGATAAAAGTTGTCCCGCGCAAAACAGTTTTTGGTATGTTGTACATTTGTAAGACGGAGACAACATATGCATGTGTGACATCCTCTTAAAATGAGAAATACTATTTATTTAGATAACATAACTAATCGTATTACTTACAATGTATACATAACTACACCACATGCCCACCTGAAAATAAATATAATTATAATAAACTTATTACCTATGTAGTTTGTATATTATTATAGGTATATTAAATTTAATTTTAATAATAAACAATAACAATTTACAAATATCACATATTATAAAGTAAATAAAATCCCCACTTATTGATACTTATATTTATTTGTAATTCAACTTTACACTTGGTACATTCAATATTATTGAATACATTTACAATTTTACACATTTGTTATTGTTATTTTGTTAACTAATCAAGTATTTATATTGACATTAGCTGGGTAATATTGTATTATCCAAAATTTTAGTTTATGTTAATAGTACAAGATTAGAGACAAGAAAAAACACCTATGATATCATGCTTACATGCATTCATTAATTCAAATTAAGGTGCTAGAACACATCCATGATTAAAATAGTATTAGTGTAATATGCTTCCACTAAAACAGTTTACGTTAGTACATTTACATGCGCAGTTATCGAACCAGTTTACCTCAAATCCTTATCACAGTACAGCAATCCAGGTTTGACTGTAATAGTGTTTTCAGTTTACATGCATTTTGTACTTTCAGAGTTATATTTTATGTTAAATTAACTATTTTAGGTAAACCAGATTTAAATTAAGTCGAACTAACAAACATTTACATGTATATAACTCTGGGATTTCTAATTCAAATTGGGGTAAATTAGTTTAAGTTGTGCTTGTGAACATAGTAAGGATCAGTCAGGATTTTTATATTAAAACAAAATTGAAATATGATGCTAATATTCTTTAAAAAAAGACATAAAGTATATTTTTATTGTATTCTTTCAAAAATAAAAAAATATGTTCTTATGCTAATTTTTAATATTTTTTTCAACAAAAATATACACAAAAAGTTTTCAAATATTACTTATTACTTAATCTAACCTATAAATGTATTTATGAATACTTTGAAATGACAGCTAGGGAAATTTAAAATAAAATGTGTAATTGTAAAGCTTAATAAAAATTTTAACTAGATAATTTTAAAAAATATTGGTAACACATACTTAAAAAAAAAAAGAATTAAATAGACTTATATCAACGACTGATATCTTACTAATCACAGATTAACTATATACTTTTTTTTTTTAATGGTTTCTGTAAATTGAGTTCAATCTCTTTATCCCTATACTCATTTGGGATATATATACGTTATATTATATCAGTAAAAAATATACTCATTGTTTCATCATATTTAAACATGACAAAAATAAGCCAAATGAAGGAGGAGGATATGACACTCTCATCTCATCATGAGCCCACATTTGTCACAGCCTATGAATAATAGTTCTATACTCTATTCAGAACAGGCACGTTACCAGGAGGTTGATTTGGGTGTTGAGACGCTCCTCTCCCTCGTCTGTATAAACCAAAAATGTATTGTGCCCCCTTCTCAAGTTCAATTTAAATTTAAAATAACCCCACCCCCCCTTTAAAAAAACCTGCAGTTAATGTGCCTGATTAAAAATAAGAGTACACCGGTTTGTTTGGGTTAAGACATAAGAAAGTGAAGGTGGTGGTTGATTAGAAAATAACAATTTTATACCACAAAATATAAATTAATGTTTGAAATAAAAAAAACAATACCTTTAAGAGTTTGATTGATTAGTAAGCAATTATATTATAACAATATGTAAGTAGATTTATAAATTACCTATCGTTTTCAAAGATTCTGGGAAAAACTTCACATAATGTAAGTAAGGTTAATGGCGAGTTTAAGAAGATGACCAACTACATAAAAGCTAATCCAAGAGTCAATCTCACTAAAGATACATTATATTTATAAAGTTAACTAGAAATATTCTATAAAAGATAAAGGAGTCAGTCGATTCCAGAAATTAAAAATATTAGCATAAATAGAAGATTAGAATATGTTATACAGTTACTTAAATAAGAATTATTATAATTTAGAACTGGCATTAAAATATTTTAAAATTAAATTAGTTTATAATTATTATTATATAATTACAGATCACATGAGAATCCATATCCTTCAGCATCATCAAACATATTTACTTTTAATACTTCTGGAGCTAAATAATTTGGTGTGCCACATAAATCTAAAAACAAAAGTGTAATGAATGATAAAAAAAAAGCAGATAAAAAATTGGTAATAGATCATTGGAATGGGAATAATTAGTTTCTGTAGAGATGCAAATTTGAAAGCAATAATTAACTATATAACATTAAAATAACGATTCTGAACATACTTATTGATATTGATATCAAAGTTGTTTGAAGGTTATTGTCATTGTTTCATAACATAATTAGAGAAACTACAGAAAAAACAAAAAAATAACCTCATCAAAGTCAAATTACTATTTGGATTAATTCCCAAGTATGTTGGTATCTAATTAAAAGGCTATTCGACATGTGTACAATATTCCAAGTAAAATGTACCTATCCATAAAGAAATAAATTAAAAATTAATGGTAAAACCAATCACTACTTAGAATCTAAACATATCATTACAGAAATATCAACAATTAAATAACAGAATGGAACAAATAACAAATTTACAGACATTTAATATTAACAAAATTATAAACATATAGAACCTAAAATGGTTATACAGAAATATATCTATTAAGATATATTTATATAGATTTCTTACCTAACAGTACCTAATTTCAAATGTTGAACATTTACACCACTTACATATGACATAATATTGTAATACATTGTTTGAACTCACCTCTGAGTAATTGATTAGGTTTTAAAACACTTGCAAAACCAAAATCAGTTAGCTTTATATCCAGTGCATCGTCGAGCAAAATATTTTCGGGTTTGATATCTCTATGTACAACACCTTGTCTATGGACATGTTGCAAAGCTTCAAATAATTGTCTCATTATATACCTGGTTTTTTTCTCAGACAATGTTACAACATTGGTTAAATAATCAAACAATTCGCCATTTCTGCAAAGTTCAAATACCAAAAATATGAATGTCTCCGACTCGAATACATCATGTAAATGTACTGAAATTAATTTTTAAACATCATTAAATATTGAGTAATTTATTAATATTTATATCAATATAAATTAGATAATACTTACTAATATATTCATGTCCAATAACCATTCTTAGAATGTTGATTTCTTCTAAAGTAGCTCCTCTATTTTCAGGATCATTACTTAGGTCTATAATTTTAGCTGCAAATTCCATGCCAGTCTCTTTTTCTACGCATCGTCGTACAGTCGAACTAACACCTCTATAGTATTAAATCATAATTCAATAAGTTGATTAAGTCATTGATTATATTAATAACAATTCAATAAATAACAACACACCTTCCCAATATTTCTTTGGGTTCATATCTGGCATAAAATTCTTTGGCTGCATCTTTGTCAGGTAATTCGTCATCTTTGTTGTCCATTATCGCCGGCAAATCGTTGATGTACACTGGGTGTTTGGATCGGGTTACTACTCCAAATTGGAGAATATTAATGTGATATTGTGGTGTATTTGACGACCTGAATATAAAAACTTGCACGGTCTGGTGGGAGTTCAAAGGTTTAAAAAAAAAAATTAAAAATAAACCATAAGGTTGGGAAATGTAAAATCTGTATAGCCGTGTGTAATATCAAAAAAGAACGAGATAAAATTATCAAATAAAAAAGATAAGGAAAGCAGTTAGTTATTAATTGATAACATGATATCGGGTGTATTCAAATTGGTAAGTACCATAGATATTGGATATTAATATATTATATAGAACTATTTATAATTTATTTATACCTACTAGTATTATCTATGGTAAGTACTTTTTTTTTTTTTATAAGTAAATATATTGTAATAAAATGTTTATACATAAATACGTCAGCGGTGTATTTACAGGGGGGGGATGGACCCCCCCTTGGTGTTTTTTAAAAATATTTTAGAGTATTTTTCGGTGGTTTTTCCATTTTTGTAAATAAGGCAGGTAAGAAAAATTAATTAATTGATAGGTAATAAACTAATAAATAATAATTAATAAACAAAGTATAAACCCCTACGCACTGTTTTTGCGCAATTGTGCGGCCGCGGCGGAAACTCCATAACAAGCAGGCTGCAGTAAAAATGTACAATCGTACCTATTGTAATATAAAAACTAGATATTTAATTTATTTATTTATATTTTATTGTAAACTTAAATACCAAAATCAAAATATATATAATATTATAATCGAATTATACTATAGTAGTATATTGAACGAAATCAGCCTATCGTAATTATTATTCGTATTTTTAGACATATGCGCAATTTCAACTTTTGACTTGGGGGACCATTGCAGACCATTGCAATATAGCATTTTTAAATTGTATGTCCTATGTTTTTTGGGGGGGCTACGACTAAGTTTGAGGGGGCTTAGCCCCCAAGCCCCCCTCAATTGTCACCTATAGGTGTAATCCTACTTTTTTACGTTCAGGAGACATTCCCTCCACCTTTTTTACCATATATATAATTATAATTTCTTCGGTGATTCAAGCACTAAAATATATACATATATATTGTTTTATTTTTAATTTAAAATCGTATATACCTATACACATAGGCGCAATTTGAACTTTTGACTTGAGGGGGCTGAATGTATTAAAGGCAAGCAGATCATTGCAATATAGCATTTTAAAATTGTATATCCTATGTTTTTTTTTGGGGGGGGGGGCTTAGCCCCCTCAATTTGCGCCTATGTTGTTAGACGAAAAACTTGTTGATTGTAATTAATTGTAGGTACCTATTACATATTTGCCATTCATTATAAATACTAGTATCTAATATCTATTAAATATTAATAATCATTAATCAATAATATATTGATATTTACTAAAGTATAAAATAAACTATAGGTACCTAAACGTTAATTTATATTTTATTAACTAGGTATCTACTTAGTAACTATTGACTTCTATTTTAATCTTGGTAGGTTTTTGAAACTTGGGCCTTGTGGCTTGTGGTGAAGAATGTGAACTAGTGTTATTACTTAATAGTTATTGTGTTATTATTATAGTTATTTGCAAGAATTCAATATAATTGGAGCTCCAAGGAATTTCTAAGTGACATAACAGGGCTTTACGAACAAGCAAGTTTGACCGCTACGACGCTGCTATACAACATGCTTATATATTATAATAGGAAAATACTTGAAGTCTGGAAACTCTTAAGAAGATGCAGGGACAGATTTATGGTGGTGGAAGAGGGTGACGTGGCGGTCACCCCTCTTGGGCTTTTTTAACAATTTAATTACGGTCAAGTCTTTATTGTATTTTATGTCTTTATATATCATTCCTAAATAAGCCACTGGAATACGTCATATTGTAGTTATAGGTACTTACTAGACACTATAGTTATACCTACCTAAATCTAATATAGTAATATAATAATCTATTTAATATTAAATACATAAATCACACATAGTAATAAGTTTTATAATAAAATATATTCATTGAATACTGTTAGATACGATACTAGAAAACATTTTTTTAAAAATTAATATTGCTTTAGTTTAAATAAAAAACAAAACTGTCATCAATGATTAACCATTTAGATACCTACCTATACTTACACTAATCAATAATCATCAATAACAGTTCACGCAATTTTCATTTAGACTTTCGGACTGGAAAAATCTTTTTTTGAGGCACCAAGCAGTAAAAAAATTTAAAATACCGGCCCAATATTATCTAAGTAGTTAAGGAAAAAAAATAAAAAGTTGCTTTCTTGCACGTCTATCTAAATGTGTTTATTTCAAGTTCGAAATACCACTGTTCAGTGTTCATGTATCACAAATTTGAAATTCATTTTATAACAACTAGCAATATCATAATAATAATTATTAAATGTCTCTGTACGCTATAGGTAATTAGTCGAAATAATGTTTCAATTTTTAACTTCAGTATCTTGTTCGATGGTGAAGTGAATCAAGTTGGTGTATTGGGTAGGTCAACATTTAAAATTTAAAACAATATAACGTTCCACTTAAGTAGGTTGTTCTGTAACTAAAAAATATAAAAACGCAGTTTTTTTATAGTTATTTTATGATCAGATTTGGACAAAATTACATATTAAATAACCAAGAATAACGATTTTAGTTATTTTGTTGTAATTTTATAATATTAAGGGGATTGGAAGCGGCGATTTTCTGTCTTTGTCTAACACACGATGTAACATAGGATTACAGACGTGTTCTATTTCCAACGTACCGATTAATCTAGTGAAGCGATAAGAATTCTGAAAACAGATTTGAATTTGTCGTCAAGTCTTCTCGGGATCGATTTTCTCACATTTTTGATTTTTTGATTTAAACTTCTCCAAAAATTGAAATATGTCAATTTTTTATTTACTCTTTTTAATATATCGTTTTTATGATTTTGGGGGGATAATATCAAAAATGTGGGAAAGTCAATCTCAAGTAGACATGACAACAAATTTAAATCTGTTTCCAGAATTCTTATCGCTTCTCTAGATT
>NC_042494.1:29506476-29507926 GCF_005508785.2 Acyrthosiphon pisum
TTAAAAAAAATGTATTTATCAAGTTTCAACTGTCAACTATAGTAAGCAAGACGTAAATTTCATATACGTCTTGCCAGTATGAATTTATTTTTGAAAAAACATTGTATTTGCATACCAATTTTCCTAAAATTATCTGTAATTTTTTGTTAAAAGTATGAACTCCTTGTATTAAATTGTCTAGTCTTAGCTTATACAAATTTAATATTTTATAACTTTTGAACTACAAATTAATTGTGGTTTTGACGAAATTTGAACTTTAAATGCTTATAAAAAATAAGTAATAACCATGATGCCTATGTATCGTTAAGGATATTGGAAGCGACGATTTTCTGTCTTTGTCTAACACACGTACAACATAGGATTATAGACGTGTTCTATTTCTAACATACCGATTAATCTAGTGAAGCTATAAGAATTCTAAAAACAGATTTGAATTTATCGTCAACTTGAGATCGTCTTTCCCATATTTTTGATTTTATCCCCCCAAATCATAAAAATTATATATTAATTAAAAGAGTAATTAAAAAATTGACATATTTCAATATTTGGAGAAGTTTAAATCAAAAATTCAAAAATGTGGGAAAGTCGATCTTAAGAAGACTTGACGACAAATTCAAATCTGTTTTCAGAATTCTTATCGCTTCACTATATCAATCGTACCTTTTTTTTATAGATAAATCGGTACGTTGGAAATAGAACACGTCTATAATCCTATGTTGCACGTATGTAAGACAATGACAGAAAATCGCTGCTTCCAATCCCCTTAATTCAACTTACCGCTAATAATAAGCTATAACAGTATAAATCTATATATATAAAAACGGAGCGTGAAAAATGTACGTTACCTCATCAATCGAGAAAGGCTGGTCAAATTTGGTTCAATTTTTTTTAAGATGTTTGTAAATTGCCAGAAGGTTTTTACGAAAGAAAATTTTAGGAAAATCCACCGAAAAAGTAGGAAATCTGTGTGTAGAAAATACAACAGTGGTGCATGGTGCATCAGTGTATTATATATTGGTTGCTATTGGTTAATCGGGCATGTTTGGTGATTTGTATTATTTTTTATTTCAATATATATATATATATAGACTAATTTAAAAATGGTTAAATTTGGTTATTTTTTATTCATCTGATATTAGTACGGTTAGGTCAGGATTTTGTATTAATTGATTATATTAAATATTAATCCATCATAGGTGGAATACGACAGACTTGGTATAACTTTGATACCAACCTTGATTAAGAGTTAAATCATACACTTACGTACAAACGACACGTGGTCCGCGATCTATCGCAGGTAGATTGCCTACATGATAATATACCGTGCTGTAAATCAATTTTTATCCCGGGCGACGGAAAAGTTAAGATCAATTTTGAACACCGTACACTGAATATTAAATAACGAATTGAACAAAGTTTGAGTCATTTAGAGTTGGTACATTTAAGAGGA
>NC_042494.1:29507976-29511974 GCF_005508785.2 Acyrthosiphon pisum
AAAAAATATATAGAGAATTCTTCTCACACTGAGTCATCAGTAGATAATGTAGACGATGAGAACTTTTTAATATTTTCTTCTCAGGAACAATGTTTTGATTCCAGGGCTGATTTAGAAGTAGTTCAGTTTTTTAATAATAAAAATAAGGCATTAACATGTGTAGATAGTTACCCTACTATAAAAAAATTATTCATCAGATACAATACAAGTTTGCCATCATCAGCTCCAGTTAAAAGATTGTTTTCATTTGCTGGATTTATTCATGCTCCAAATAGAAGTAATTTATCGAACGCTAATTTTGAAAAATATTTATAGGTAATATTATTAAAATAATTTGTAAGTTATAGTACTAATAATATGGACAGTATGGTCAGTATGATTGACTCGTTTTTAATTGATTTTTAAAAACTAAAATTTTTTTAGGCCATCGCTTAAATATACTTATGTGACCATTAATGATCATTTAAAATTTAAATTATCAGAATATTCCTAACCTTAGTTGGCCTAACTATAGTAAATAATATAATATATAATATAACTAACCAAGATAATTTCAATTTTTGATGCAAATTGTGTTTTGTGCATTTAAAATAATATGTATACGTATATATGTAATATGTATAAGTAATTATTTAATGTATTGTAATTAATAAATAAAATATAATTTTAAATACTTGCATAGAATTGTAAACATATATTATATTAGCTTTAACATATTGTAAAAATACATTTTATCGACTGAAAACTATATTATTATTTTTACAAAAATTTAATAAATTATGTGTAACTTGTAACTTATAATGTACCTAACTAAGTTACATTAACTGTAACTTGTAACCAGTTACTCAGGATATGTATAACATGTAACTTGTAATCAGTTACCCAAAATTAAAGTAACACGTAACTTGTATCCAGTTACACTGTGTAGTGTAACTTGCCCATCCCTGAGTATACTATAATATATCTATGATAGTACCACGGTTTGTTGTTGATGTATAACGCGTTACCTGATGGATATTGTGATATGATTAATTTGGAATTTATTATTAATACCTATTATAGGTAAATTTTTTTTTTAATACTATAGATAAGTATACCTATATAGGTATGTCTATACCTAGACTGACAAACCGTCACCGCTCAGAATCGTTTTAAGTATACAATGATATATTGATATTATATTGAAATTTAATACCAATGTACCATCCATTATACATTTATAGGTATAGTGATCCACTTGTAACCTACTGTACATCAGAGCGACATCCACGTACACACTTTTTTATATACTGTAAATAGCGTATGATCAAAATTATGTCAAAAAAAAAATATGGTGACCTTATGAAGCAGAAGTCCATGTCACGCCTTATCAAACCTGGGTTTTCCGGTCACTACCACGGAGCTGTTTAAAATTAAATCATAGCATTGATTATACATTCAACCAAGTTAACTGTTTCTTGGGTTAGGCTAATAGGCTGAATATTTGACTAAATATTGAAAATAATATATAACGATCAGGGAATCTACTCAACGGTATCAGTGCAGGTAAAAAGGTACCCGGGAATCAACTAGTATGCAGCCGTTATTCCGGCGTCCAGATGCCCCCCAAACATCTGATGCCCGTTGCAAGGATGTAAAACCCTCCGTCAAATTTGACCTTGGCTCTAAAATCAAGGGTCTGTAATACAATAACGACTAACGAGGTTGTTGGGTTGCAGGGTACTAGGTGGGTTATCGCATGGAAAATTGGAAATTTTTTGTAAAATACAATCATTTAATCATTTAAATTGAAATTTGAACTCATGCTTCGGTAAATTTCGGTTAAAGAGCCATTTCGTGGTCAAAAGGTCAAAATGACTTTGAAAAATTATACCTTCACGACAAAAATGATATTGAAAATATGTGTTACTATTTCAAAAATATGAAGCTATATTGGGTATGCGCACAATAAGTGTTAAAAATTTGAAAATCGTCAATAAATGTGTATTTCAGTATTCTCTAGCTCCTCCTGAAAACCCGATTTCAATTTAAATCACTAGACAGAAATATTCCTCTGCACGGTTAATTTATCCCACAAAATATGTTGGTTAGATTAGTTCAAAATATAATATTGTTATTAATAAATACAATTAGTTAAAACTTAAAGCTATTAGGTAAAATAGGTAGATACACAAATATTATAGGCTAAACTAAAAATAAACTTATATTTTTTACTAGATTATCTAATAATTGCCAAATATTGAAATATAAAATACATAATTATTATAGACCATCCTTAGAATTAGAAACTTTATAATGAACAAAGTATAAGAATGTTATTGTATTAGGTATTGTAATATAACTATATATTTCATATTTGTTATTACAGGTACTTATGAACTTTGACCTGATAAAATATTATGAGATTTAATGAATTATTAGTACAATAGTACCTATTTCACATTGAGTTGGCAGATTTTGTACACAAATCTATAAATACATTCATATTTGTATCACTGAGCCAAGGAATAACATTGTTACATAATTTCAATGGGTTCTGCAGTTCGATTCTGTTGAAACTGCCAAAATTAGTGTTTATTAAAGTTTCACATTTTTCAAACTTCTCAGTCTGACATTGATAATTGTCTATGGCATTCACTTTAGTTATAAATGTTGAGTAAAATGTTTTTTTTGGAAGTATTTCACCAAGTACAGTACACAGCACATACTTTTGTAATATGATTGAGTTTGATTCTGAGTAAAATTCAAAAACATAACGAAGTAATTCCAATTTTGAAATACTTGATTTGGAAGACTTTTTCGGTTTTAATTGATCATAATTAAAACAAATACGTGTATCCCAACCTGATAAAAAAATATACGTACATATTATTATTTTTATTATTTATTTATCAATATTCGATGGATATATAAATATAATATATATAATGTAAATTGTAATTCTATATTATATTTATTACATATTATTTTTTACACATTTGCAGTCTTATAAATTATTTAATAATTGATACCATTACACATAATTGCACAATGTAGGTAATCAATGTTACTATAATATAACTATGATATTAGATAAGATATGATTCATCTAATTTAAATAGCAATCAAATATGATTATAAAATTTCGCTCACCTTAAATAACTCCTTAATTTATATATCTCACGGCTCACAATGTCATGGAGTTCAGATAAATATTTAAATTAAGTTATAAATATTATTAGATTAATCTTTATGTAGGTATGTGTATAATATAGTTAATAGCATTGGTTATAAATACTATAATATATTATAATAAACTATATTATAATAGGATAATATATTGTACATCAATAAATTAATAATTAATTATTATAGGAAAAACGTTAAATAGGTTATACCTAGGTAGATAGTCAGATAGTTACCTAGGCCGGGATAGGCACCAATATCTATTTTGTATTTAAATAAAAATACACGTGTGTCAGTTGTCAGTAGGTACTCAGTACACACAATCGAAGTAAATAGGTACTTAAATAAATATTTAACTTTGATTGGAATAAAAATATTAAAATCAAACTTGACTGGATTTTTGACTGTCGAATAATGCTTACCCACATTCAGTGCATTCAATAGTAGAGCGATAATAACTTAGAAAAACAATACCTATAGACTATAGGTAACAGTGTAACACATATTATAACAAAATCTAATAATATACCTATGTTTATTTTTCACTCAACAGACAACTCTAGTTCCAAGTTCCAACAATATACGTCACAACGATTTCCTCAATTTGCTTTCTGATAAAGTATTATGATTATTGATTTTTCACAACATGTACGACATGTACAAATCTTAGATCCTTATAATATTATATTATATTATGATCTAAGGTACAAATTGTATTTAGTTGATTAAGAGGACGTGATACCCGCATGCGTTGTCTCTGTCTTACAAATGTGCAACATAGCAAAATACTGTATAGAACCACTCTCTCGGTATTTATAGTAGAATCAAAATTC
>NC_042494.1:29512066-29520633 GCF_005508785.2 Acyrthosiphon pisum
TTGTAGAATTTTGGTAATTCTACTATAAATACCAAGGGGGTTCTATCCCGCGCAAAACAGTTTTTGGCTATGTTGTACATTAATAATTGACAACGTATACAGGTATAACGTTCTCTTTTATTAAGTTAAAAATGTAAAAATGTGTTAAATAACATTTAATAGGTCTGCTGTCACCTACAAAATATTCACTTAAAAAATAAGCCTCGTGGACTATAGAGGAAACCTTTTTCATTTTTGGTAGGTTGTAGGTATATTAGCTATATAGTGCCTATATAGTAAGTAGTAACTGTAAAAATACCTAAAATAATAACTAGCACCAATAAATCATAGCATGTTTTAAATTCTTGGCGAAGCGATGAATGTATTGATTTTATAATGAAGCTGTTTTTTTTTGTGGATGTATCATGTATACCTACACGAGGTAGTCGACCTAATGCTTCGATTTTCAACTTAAGTATATTTTCTGGTAGGAAAGTGAATCTAGTTGGTACTTCAAACAGGTTAAAATAGAAAATTTCAAGGAGTTTTTAAAATAAGCGTCAAGAAAACATAAAAAAAATTAAGGTTGGTAAAACAGGAATTTTCACCCAAAATCAATTTTTGATCAAATCAATTTTGTTTTTCGGTGTAACTCAAAAACTAACAAACGTAGATACTTAGATTTTCCTCCGAATGCTTATATTAACATATGTTATGGCATATAGATAATGTAAGCTAATTCAGCTATTTATAGGCATACAACAATAATTTTGAATTGTATTAGTTTTTTTAAATTATTGTCGATAACATATTTCCCCTAGGTCAGTAAAATGTTGTCAAAAAAAATGTAATACAAGGTTTCTCATAATAGTTGTTGTTAAGGGAAATTAAAAAAAAGTTGAGCGTAAATCTACAATAATATTTTATATGAGCGTTGAAATCACGAAAATTTGCAAATTATTTTGAGTTAGAAATACGTTTTTTATTATTATTATATAGGACATCTTTGCTCAGAATCGTTTTTCGTATACAATGATTTTATATAATTTAATTTAAATTTAACCCATTCATTACGGCGATCCATTTAGACACTTAATATTGTATAGGAGAGCGGTACCCACTTTTTATAGATTTTTGTTTTTCATATTATTTCATTATTTAATATATACATAAGCGCAAATAGCGTTTGGGATTTTTTTTTTTTTGGGGGGGGGGGGGTTAAAGCCTTACTTTGATAATATTGAATAAGCTTAAACAAAACGTAGGAAATATTTGGGGGGCCTATGGATATTTTTGGGAGGGCTTAGCCCCTAAAGCCCCCACCATATTTGCGCCTATGAATATATATATAGAACGTTCATATAATATAAAATTCATAGGCAAACATTTTAAAATATGATACATATTAATACTATAGTACGACATATTATAATACTAGTATTTATAATCAATAAATAATGATATTATAAACTAAATTGAATGACATAAAAATATCAATATTTATGATTAGATATAGTCTAAATTTAGAGACCTTAAGGTACTCAAGTTTTTATTGAAAATATCTTATAGGTACCTTCAGTATAAATAGGTGCATGTTTCTGATGCATTCTCCATAAATCTATAATGGGTGGAACAATTTTATATTGCATCATGACATATAAAACTAGCCAAATTAGGGAATAGGTGGAAAAATCATCACATAACAGTTGGAAAGATACAGCCCAATGTTTAACTGCGATGACTACCCAACGCACTCTTTCATCCATGGACAAATATAATCTAATAAAAAATATATATTAATTTATGAAGTGTTAAAACATAATTTGATAAAGTTTAATTAAAAATAATAAATTTAAATTCGAAATTATTATGTTTTTTTTATGTTCTGAGAGGATCGATAAATGTAGGTACCATTGTAATTATTGGTTTAACATTCGCGTATGTATGGTGTATATTGATTTTTAGTTGTCCATCTTAACCTTATGACTTTTGAAGAAAAACTGATTTAATCTTTAACTTTAAGGGTGGTTTCTAGCAGTGGCGGCTTTAGGAGTGTGGGCAGACACCATGCCCCCCGAATTCCAAAAATAAAAATAAAGAACAGGTATTCTATCTACTATACAATTAAATTTAATATAATATACGCTTTTATTATTGCAGTGTAAGTATAATATATAAGTCTGAGGTCCTTTCTATCATGTTGGGGGTTCCACAAGGTTTTCCCCTTTCTCTTTTCATTATTCATCAATGGACAAAAAAATAATTTCAAATTGTAAGTTCCTCGCTTTTGCTGATGATCTTAAGATCTTTCACCAAATTAAATCGCAGATTGAACTCGAGTTAATCTAGTAAGTAGCCTACTTAACTAGATTAACTGGAGTTAAAGTAGTAATTAAAGTAAGTATATGGTTTAACTCGATCGGCCTCCACTTAAATGTCAACAAATGTCAGTCAATGTATTTTTTTCGGAGCAGAAATGACATCGTTCATAAGTAATCATAACTAGGTATTAGTGATATTGTACTGACATCTGTTACAAGTAAAATAGTAAAAAAGACATAGGGGTCCTTCTGACCAATAATCTGCATTGCCACCCACATATCCAATCGACAAGTTGCAAACTGCAAAGTTTATAAGAAATTAGTATAAATAATATTTTTTATAAATTTAAGTTTTTAAAAAGTAGGTACATCATCAAACTTACAAGGTATTTTCGAATACAATTTGTTATACTTATATGTGGGCATGTGGCTGAAGATAACTTACGATTTACTGTAGTCTGCAAGCTATTAAATATTAAAAACACTCTTGTACACAGTTGTACTAACAGTATATGTTACTAACACTATACCCTACAAGAAATGTTTAGTTTAGGTACAGAAAAATAGATTTTGGTATTCGCGACAAACACGTGTTATCAGATGTGGAGATTTATTGCACAGAATAGCTATTAAGAATAGCTTTATATTAAGTTATTAATGGAAAGTTTTGTTGCCTAAATCATTGTAAATCAGTTTTCAAAAAAAAGTTCCCACGAAAATTTGCTGCCCAGGGAAAAGTTCAAGAACAAAGTTATAAACTTTGTTACCTATTGTATATTATTTATAAATTATAATAAAATTTATCGAAATCTCAATCAACTCAAACAATTATGTCAATATAGGTAATATAATATTGTTCTGAATTTATTATAGATACTTGATAAGTTCCGAGTTAAGCACAGCAAGACCACTCCTGAATTGCAAATCACAATTAAAATTTGTGGAATCATGTGTAAAGCGCACGATCGGTATTCGAGTTTCTGTAATTATTTCCAATCCAATAAATTCTTTATTCGCGGCTTTAACAAATAAATCAATGAGTTGTAGTTGCCGCGTGTAATCGTCTGCGATTTTTCCTGAAAAGCAATCACCTAGACACCAAAATAAATAATTACTTTAGTTTAAAGTGCCTATGATTTTATACAACTATAATAGGTACCTAGTAGGATAGTATAAGTAGGTCAGGAGTAAGTATAATATATTATATATTTCATAAATACAAATTGTATTTTATTATAATACTCAGTGGTGCAATTTCAATGAAAAATTTGGAGGTGCTATAACCCCTTAAATTTTTTAATTCGTCCCCAAGTAAGGGTGTTAATTTCAAAACGGGGTGTGCTAATCACAGACAATACCCCCAAATTATGACCATGATTATATACGGCGTGTACGGTGTACCTATTAAAGTATTGAATAATATGTTCGACATTTGAGTATTTTACATAAATTATCAACTTACCAGTATCGAAATACAAATCTACATCACTATCATCTTTTGCAATGCCATACATACGAGAACCATAAATATAAACACGTCCACAATTTTCCACACAGCTTTCAATAGAATGTTTAAGTTTTTCGAGCCGTTCTTTGACTACGGGATCGTTGTTTATTCGATCGATTGACGTTATTAAACATTCAATTTGATGACAAAATTTGGTTTTCTCGCTAAGTAATTCTAAATACAATGACAATTTTAAAATACAGTACCTATAGGTATACCAATCAGTAAGGAGTGAATGTTTATGGTCTAAAAATTGAAAATTATGCATTCACTTATGCGCAAAATATAAAATAGGCATACAAATATGTTAAGAATTTATTCAAATTCAAAATATGAATCAATAAAAATGCAAAGATGGGCATAATGTGCATTAACTAGTTAAAAAGTTAAATTAAAAAGTTATATTTTTTAAACTTTTTAACTTAACTAGTTAGTTACTTTTCTAATTAACTTTTAAGCTTAACTAGTTTAATTGACAGTTGAAATAACTTAACTTTCTTAAGTTTATTTCAAAATAATCAATCAAGTTCAAATTTTTTATTTTTATAGGTTTATACGTAAATATTATGACTAAAATAAGAATAAAAATAATCCTATACTATAATAATACTAATATTTCTGTTATTTTTTTTGATAAAAATATTTTGTAAAAAGATCTATTTTTGTAGACGACTTTAAATTGCTATTTGATCTAAAAAAATTAATATTTGTTAAATTATTATTTGGAATGTTTTGGTTTAGGTAGTATAAATATTTAATAACCATGTTAAGTAAAATAGGTAGGTACATACACTGCACATTACATTAAATTTCAATAAAAATAGTTATTTCAATTTAGGAAATTAGACTGAACTCAGTCACTCTTTATGTGATCCTCACACTTAATAAAAAAAGTAGATTAACCTTTTTTTAAACTGAGTTAGGTTAATATTTTTCCCTATACATTTTTATTTTACCGAGTTAAATTTATAATTTGTTAACTATTAACTTTTGACTTATCGATCTTGTGTCCTCTTAACATTACTTATAACTTAAGTTAATTATTTTTATTAACTTGCCCACCTTTGTAAAAATGTATACCTACCTATTATGCATTAATTTAAGGCTAATCAAATCATTATTTTATTTATTATATTAAGAATTTTAAACTTTTTAACTACAGGTCTTGGTTAGTCTGAAACTATTATACATATAATATGTTAGAAACTTACTAATTACTAAGTATACGAAATATTGGACATAATATATTGTATATAACTATACAGAGTGATCCATTTAACGTAAGACATTTTATCGTTTAACAATCTACTTTTTGTGTAATAATTGTCTTACGTTAAATGGATCACCCTGTATCAGTATATAACGATAATCTATAAGTATGCATTATAAGTATGATGAATACAAAAAAAGCGGGTAAGTATAGGTGTACAAGTGGATCTGCAGTCTGTACTGTAATGGATGATATTTAATTTGAATTCAATGAAATATAATATCATTGTCTACGAAAAAACGATTCTGATCGAAGATGGTTTGCCAGACTTGGATATTTTATATTATATTTATATTCATATTACTTATTATTAATACGTTGGCAGGTATTTGTAAATCATTATTCCTAATTTGTAATTTCGTCCAAATTTGAACTTAAAATAACTATAAAAAAACTGTGGTTAGGTATATTTTTAGATTTTTGGTTACAGAATTAACTACTTATACATGGAACCTTGTTTTAAATGTACAATCCCTAGCTATAAAAGTTGAATATTTTATACATTTTTAACTACAAAATAGTTTTAGATTTTGAGCGGAGCCATGAATGTGTTGATTTTACAATGATATGTATGTTTTTTTAAAATTTTTTTTTTGTGTCTGTGTACACGACAAGTAGTCAAAATAATATTTCGATTTTCAACTTCAGTATCTTGTTCGAAGGGAAAGTGAATCTAGTTGGTGCATTAAGGCTTAAAATTTAAGATTCTCAGTAATTTACCATTTTCTATACACGATAACATTTTCAGTTTCCAATTATTTTAAGTTTTTTTTTCTATAAATGTCAATTATTCGTTGGGTTAAAAAGCTGGAAAATGTAATACAATAGACTCCTGATATATTGTTACAATAGCAGTTGGAAAATATTAAAAATACATAGGCATACATTTTTTTATAAACATTTAAGGTTCGAATTTCGACAAGATTTATCAAATTTAAAATTTAAAAATGATTCTGTTGTTAAAAATGTATAAAATGTTAAACTTTTATAGCTAAGGATTGAGAATTTAAGACAAGGTTCCACGCAAATGGGTAAATAAATTACTTTATTCACAATAATATCATCGAATATAGGTACTTTATATATCATAGGCTGACTGACAGTCTTAGAATCGTTTAGAATCGTTTTTTGTATTTAATGATGTATTATATTATTGAATTCAGATTTAACACAATCCATTACAGTGACCACTTGTAACCTACTGTACAGCCATAAGCGAAACTTTGGGGGGAGGGACTTAGCCCCCCCCCCCAAAAAAAAACAACTTGTAAAAGTCCCCGAAAAATAAATTATTCATTTGTTTCCTAAAATATTAATAAATCTTTAAAAATTAAATGATATTTTTTACCTATTTTTTTTTTTGGAGGGGGGGGAATTTAATTATCTAATTTTTATTTAAACTTTACAATTATTTTATATCGACTATGATAAATATGCTAATTATCATTACAGCTATTTGCCTGTGTTTGTTTTAAGGAAAGTGGAAACGATTTATGTTGGTATATATTGGTAAGATAATTATACCTACATAATTTTAATGAATATGCACTGAACTAAAGTATAGGCTATAATCTATAGAGACAGTGAATTACGGAATAAAAATCCCCGCGAAAAAACTACCGACAAACAATCCCAGAAATATATCTCCGAGCCTAGGAAAGATAACCCCTGATTACAATGTTACTGACAACTAGGTACATGAAATTGATTGATCAATTATTTTTTAAAAGTTAATTAGTGTAATTATCACAATATTAATATTATTTAGATACAATTATATTATACTTACTAGGTACTAATATAGTATACCTACTTTTCATTAAAACAATTAAAATATAATAAATAATTTTCGAAAATTAATAATAATATTATTTTGTTTTATAACACGATTTTAAACAACATATTATGTTAATAGCATATCACTATCAGTCATTCAAAATATTTTTAATTTTATAATCTTTCAAATATTTTATCTATAAGTAAAACTTGTAAAATGGACCTCTAATAATAATAATTATTAATATTTACATTTTGCTTATCGTCAAAACATTATTAGAAAATGTAATATTTTATTTTGGGGATATATTATAATATATAATATAGAAAAAAATTAATATACCTATATATTTAAACGTTGAACATATATTGGTTTTTTAATTTGATTTTTTTTTAATCTCTACTTGATTTTTAATTTTTTCAATGATATTATATAATATATACCCACCTATACTGTAAGTATGTATTTGTAATTAAATATTAATAATGTGATATTTACACTAATTATAGCGTTTAAAAAACATTTGCTCAATCATTTTCATGTGTTTGTGAGTAATATAAACTTATATTGTAGTCTGGGGATTTTAATTTTGATAACCATAGAAATTTGAGTAAATAAATATACCTATTTATTTTGCCTATGATTTTTTTATATTTTTATGTTAAAATATATGATGGCTTGGGGGGACTTAGTCGGTCAAGTCCCCCAAGTTCAAAATCTAGTATTTAGTACTAATATTTATATTCTGTGGTACTAAGCAATATGATCTATGGGAATGGGGCTTGAGTCCCCCCAAAAAATTTAGTCGATTTGCTCCTATGCTTTTCATGTAATATCAGGTGAGGCTCACGGGATATAATTTATTTAATATGTCACATATATTAGTATGAAAATATCACAATATTGTTGCTATTTTTGGCGAACTATGTCATATGTGTAGATACTTTAAAAGTATTTATTTTATATAGTGGATACAGTGGCGCAAATATTAAAAAAGGTGGGTAAGTGGATGTCGCTCTACTGTACAGTAGGTTACAAGTGGGTCACTGTATAATGGATAGTATTAAATTTAAATTCAATGATATAATATCACTGTATAAGAAAAACGATTCTGAGCGGAGACGGTATGTCAGTCTAGGTATAAGGTATCTTATATACTTATCTATGATATTAAAAAAAAAATGTACCAATAATAGGTATCTATAATAAATTCCAAATTAATCATATCACAATATCCATTAGGTACTTATAACGCGTTATACATCAACAACAAATCGTGGTACTATCATAGATATATAATAGTATGCTTAAGAAGTTTCAATAATATACAATCACAACAAAATAACTAAAATAGTTATTCAAGGTTTTTTAATATGTGATTTCGTCCAAATTTGAGCTTAAAATGACTATAAAAATAAATTGTGCTTATGTATTTTTAGATTTTTTGGTAACAGAATTTACTACTTAGGTGGAATCTTGTTTTACATTTTTAATCCTTAGATATAAAAATTGAACATTTTATAAATTTTTAACTACGAAATAATTATTAAATTTTAAATTTGTTAAATTTTGTCAAAATTCGATCTTTAAATGCTTATAAAAAAAAATTTTGCTATGTATTTTTAATATTTTTCAACTGCTATTGTAACATATATCCAGGAGCCTTGTATTTAATTTTTTACACTTTTTGGCCGAACAGATAAAACTTTATTG
>NC_042494.1:29522418-29530081 GCF_005508785.2 Acyrthosiphon pisum
TTTTCAAAAGTTTCAACAGTGAATTTTTAAAACTGTGAAAAAAATATTTATCACACTGTGAATTTGCTAGATGATAACTGAATAATTGATAACGAGTAACGATAATGTGATCAGTGATCACTGTTATTTTATGTACAAGTAGCAGGGCACTGTTACTGCTACTCATTCAGTCACAGTGAAAAGAAGCAGTGACCGCTACTTTTTAACATCACTACCTCTAATCCACCTTGGTCCTTGGTCCTTGCAGGTAACCAGTATATTTACAACCGTGCCTGGGAGCGACATAAGCAAATATGCATGCAGTCCTGAAATGGTTCAAAACTTCTGCGATGCCCGTAGGCGATGGATAAATTATAAATTACCATTTATTTCAGAATAAAATATAATGTTATGAGATCGGGGACTATAAGTATAAGATACAGGGTGATTATTTATGCATGGTCAACCTCATTTTCTTCTTTAATTGTACATTTATTTAAATTCTGATTTTTAGAATTTTTAGTATAAGTATTACGTAGAGACCATATTTTCAAATTTCTGATGTTTTTGTACTAAGTACCTACTTAAGGAGTGTTCTGTGGCGATACAACCCTTTCCTACAAATTATTAACGTACGATTTTCTTAAAAATGCTGATGTAGGTATCTAAATCAAATTTTTAATGAATATTATGAGTAGGTAGTTTTTGAGTTATTAAAATGTTTATACTAAGGAAAATATACCTTAAAAATTGATTTATAAAAATATAAGCTATATATAGTAGGTACCTAATACTATTTAGGTAAAAGGTACTTAGGTACTAGTTGTAATATTTATTATACTTGGATTATTTTTACAAATTATTTATATTGACAGATCATTTATAATTACTATCTAACCCATTACCATAGACATTTTATTCTTACTTTTTAGTACACAGTTATGAAACTCAAAAACTCGAATTTTGATTTATATACAATAAAATTCCCCCAAATAATATCTACTAAATAATGAAAAATTAAAAAGAAGGGTTCTCAAGGATTCGAAAATACCTATTGTTATTAAGTGTATTTAACGCTTCCAAAAATCAGTATTCAAATATATGCATAATATAAGCATAAAAATTGGGTGAGCATGCTTAAAAAATCACCCTGTAGATATACTTCCTTAGTTCAATCTAGTAAAATATAAACTATAAGTAGATAGGTATAGATTATAGGTATGTTTGTAAACGGGTCTTAGGATTATGTTTTTGAAATATTTAGTTAGCTTACGTAATTCAGTATTATCCTTACCGTAGAAATGATCCATTTTAAATGATTTCTTCGTAACTAAAGGTTATAAGTTCACACAACAAACATAAAAAATGATGAAAATATATTTAAAAAAATGAATTATAATACAAGTAATAATATTAAAGTGCCTACAGTGATAATATATTGTTTAAAAATTTCAATAATATTCATAGATATTATATACAACAAGTATATTATATCACGGACCACGATAAAGGATAGTATGGCTGCCCAACGAATCTAGTGTCTACCGAAATGAATCTCCATTATCAGCGGGAGATTTACGCACTAGCGATGGTTTGTTGTAGTGACTATAAATGCAATTACCTTTCAAATGTAAATTGTAGCACAGAATAATATTCTGTGATTGTAGTTCCGTCATTTCCGTGATAGCCACTATGACATAATATAAGCGATAGTGCTTAAATCTCCAGCTGTTTAATTTAACTTCAATACTAATTCTATAATACTAATTATAGAGATTCATTTCGGTAGACACTTTACTATTATAGCCGTGTCACGATGTATGAGATATCTATTATCTGTATTATTGTATATATCTGTATATTTAAAAAAAATTAACGAACACTAAAACCTTCTCTTTAAAACTACCCATTTTCCTAACAATCACAGGTTACAAGGGGGTCATTGTATAATGGGTTGTATTAGACTTGAATTCAATGATGAAATATCATTGTATAAGAAAAACGATTCTGAGCGAGGACGGTTTGTCACTCTGGATATTTTATATTGTTATTAATTATTTTATCATGTAAGTTGAATTAATATTATAATATTATAATTTTTTATTGGTTTCTATGGTGATAAACAAAGCGTTAGAAATTAAAATCCCATTTTCAGCGTTTTTTCGTAATTTTTCGGTGGTGTTTCCCGTGGCATTAAATAACTATTGAGAAAATCAGAAAATAACCTTTCTAAAGTACCATCTTAATTCCAATTTGCTAAAATATAAGGTACTATATGTTGAAATCGAAGCACTCCTTCTGGAAGAAATTTTGTATACAGGAACAGGATATATAAAAAAAAATAAACACCATTATAAAAACAATAGCTTCCTCGCTCCGCTCAGAATCTAAAATAGTAGATAAGAAAATTTATTTTATATGACATTGTCGACGTGCGTTGATCTAGCACGGCGGCAGTCAGCAATGGAGATGTTGGTATTGTGTTTTAATGTTTTAATGTTTTTCTAACTTTTCATAATAACTTCTATTTTCATGAAATAATTACAATTTAAACATGAATAAATAAATTATTTCAGACTATTTTTTAATAAATCTTGAATAATCAGAAATCAAAATTAACCGAAAATAACCGAAATTAAGCGGTATTTTCCAAAACCGGTATTAACCGGTTCTAGAACCCTTATATTTTTTTAGAAAACCGAAACAAAATCGGAACCCTTAAACAAATTAATTTAATAACCAGAACCGGGACCGAAACACCCAACAGGTTCCAGCCTTTATGTAGAAAAAATTATTTTTGTTAGTTATTTTTAAATATAGTAGTAGGTTACAATTAAATAATGATAATAATTACATATAAGTCTCTATGTTATAATTATAAAGAAATATTAAAAAATATATAAGTTGTATAAAAACTAAAATGTATAAATGAATACGTAATAATATTTATAAAAATAAATTTTGTTGTCAATAAAATATAGAAAACTATGATAATAATTACAATTCCTGTCATAAATCATTTTTTTTACTCACTTTTGTTAGCACTATTTAGGTTAGGTTGCTGGTTCACTACTTTTTAAAGTAGTAATTTGAAACCAACTTAACAAAATCATTGTGTATTATATAAAACTTTTTTTTGGTCGAAAAGTGAATCGGCCGAAAAGGGAAGGGTACGTTTTTGGTCGTATTAAGATGTATTAATGTCCGCACGCAACTAACTGACTGTACGATCAAATGTCTATTTTGATTGATATACGGCACCCACAATTTTGTTATGAAATCTTTTTTCGTTGTTGGTAAAGTATAGTGTTATACTCAATAGTCAAATTATTATAACGTAAGTTTGTGTATACACGGATGATTAATAATAAGAAATTCATCAATAATATCACAATTTTTTTTTTTGGTCCTGGGGGGGGATTGATCCCTAACACCGCCCCCCCCCATATGTATGCCACTGTCTATATAGTATGCTGCAGCAGTGCAGTAGATGAATGTGGTATTGATTTTACAATATATTTTTTTTGTACCTATCATGTATTATACATGACGTGTAGTAGATGAAATGCTACAATCTTCAATTTTAAGGATGGTTTTCTGATAGAAAATCGAAACTTTAGTTGGTACTTTTAAGAGATCGAAATTGAAAATTCCCAATATTTTTTAAAATAATCGAGAAAAACAAAAAATAAATAGGAAAAACGGCAATTTTTACGCAAAACCAGTTTTTAAGAAAATTGGTTTTGTTTTTTTTCTGTTCCCTACTCAAAAATCATTAACTTTATAACTGTATAAACTGCTGTATACTGTATAGCCATAGATAATATAGGTAGAAATATAGGTACTTTGAATTTTCTTTAAAGGTTATAAGTTATAACTTATAAGTAACAAATTTATCATTTAAGTGGGATTTATTAGTGAATTTAATCTGAAACATTTATTATGTAGAATAATGAAAAAAAAAAAATAATCCATATTTAGTAAGTAGTAGCAAAACAAATTAATGGTTAATTTGTACATTCAGCATAAAATATTAAAAAAACCGTAAAAACAGTTTACTAAAATAAATAAAATTATACGTATATTTAAATCAATTTTATTTAAATTTATAATAAAAATAAAACATGGTAGGTATATTCCTGAGAATATACTTTTTATTCAGGTACTTAGTAATTATCATATCATTAAAATACTTCTCGATATAACAAATTTAATAAATTATAAAAAAAATCAGAAAATAGCCTTGAGAAAATTTCATATAAGTTAAAAAATATTAAAATTTATAATTTATATTTAAAGTTGTAATAAATACTGTACATATCAAATATGAATTACAATTTTATCATAGCAAGCAAAACCCTAGAATTAGTAATCACTTTTTTTGATACTTTCTTAATTAATTTACGTTCCTTTGCATCTTCTATTAAATCGGACCATACTCGTTCTCCCTATAAATACATTTATTTATATGTATAAATATATTTATAATACTCATATTATTACATAAATACAGTAGTCTCAGTAATCCCATACGTATGGAGGATGGTTAAATTATTAGAGTTAGCATTATAATAATTGTAATAAATCACTATTTTTGTTTGCCTGGCATGATTTTCTTGTTTTGCTATTTTTGAAAATAATATTTAATCGATTTATTAGGACTGTTAGTTCATAGTTAATTTATTTATTTTATAAGATAACTGTTCATTAACCTAACCTATTTAAGAATAATATATACTTCACTTATGCTATCACTTATATCTTATGGTATTGAGATTTGGGGATTAAAGAATTAAATATTAATGTTAATAATTTTAGAAATTATAAGCATTTTAAAATTAATCAAAGTCCAATTATCTTCACAAATTATTAATCTTAAGTAGTTTTATTTATATTATATATAAATTGTATTATTCGTATTAAAAACTTAATTTTAAGAACACACTTTCAACACAAGCTTTATAGGAGGTGAGCAACTGTTGCTTATCTAAAATTCTGTTTATATAACTTGTACTTAAACAATATAAATAAATAAAAATAAGTAAAATTACTATCAAGAATAAAATCATCTGGATTACTGGACGTATAGGATTACAGAAGACAGTGGCCAGAGGATTACAGTAACTACTGTTTACTTGTTAATATAAATAAATAATTTTATAAAAATATCTCACTCTCAAAGACATAAAGTTTCCACATATTATTAATGATTGCTTAGCACGTGTTAAAGCAACATTCAACCGACATATATCATCCATAAATCCAACTCCATTAGTTCGAACAGTTGATATTAATAACACGTCACATTCACCACCTTGAAATGAATCTATTGTATTGACGTTTAATGAGATCTTCCTTTAAAAACAATTGTGTTAGTAGACAATTAATACACACAAAATTAAACTTCTTACTTTTTCTTTAATAATATATTTATTTGTTCTCTCTGTTTATGGTAAGGTGTTAAGACTGCAACGGTTAATGATCGACATTCCGAATTGAGTAAAATATCTACCAAAGTTACGATCATATTTGCTTCTCCAATATTTACCTCACTTAAGGAATATAATAAATTTTGATCAGACAATTTTTCAAAATGTATAAAATATAATATACCCTGTATTATCTTGTAGGCTTTCATGTTCTAGGATCATGTATGGATGAAATGACAGTTGCTTCCTCATTTTGACAGATGGTGCAGTTTTAATTTCTCCTTTATAAAAGTATTTTGATGGAAATAAACAAATTTCCTTATGCATTCTATATTGTGTATTCAACATAGTTACTGGAAAACTTTTCCGTGTAGAGCGCTTTTGTTCAAACCAAGTCTTAAGTCGTTTGAAAAGAGAAATACCAAGACCATTATCTTTGGCCACCTAAGACATTATTATTTAATTCAGATATGTTATATGTTGTATAGATTCAGTAAAATAGTTTTTATGATAAGTGTATTACGTCAGTCATTCATAACAAATACCAATAAACCGTTATTCTATCAAAATTTAAAGATTTTAGTTATATTTTGTAATAAATTTATTAATTAATTTAAATTACCTTGCTTTTTACTAATGGCTGAAGTTGTTTATCATCTCCAACCAAAATTAATTTATCAATACCAAGTAGTATCGGAACGAAAATCAGAGGTTCTATAGATTGTCCAGCTTCATCTACTATACAAGCAGTAAAATGACAATTATTCAATGACCTATAGTAAAATTTAAAAATTAAAAAAAAATTAAAATAATTATTCAAAAAAAAAAAAAAATATTTACTTAATATTTGTAGGCTTGAAGGTCTCTTCCATTGTTTTCGAAAAACAGGAGTTTAATGTTGTCACAATAACTTCAGTATTGATAAGTATTTCATTTTCAAGATCTTTCTTATTGGTATATATGAACAAATTATTTGATTGGCATTGTCGCTAATTAAACAATAATAAATGCTAAATAATTTCAAAAATTAAATCTAATAATAATAGCAATATATTACATTAGCTTCATTTAAAGGATTTCCCATTTTTTGTTTGATTACAGTATCCAGCATAACATCAACAATAGGAGAATTTGGATCATATTTTTGGCCACTACCCACTCTTACCACATTAAATTGTGATTCATCTGAAATAATTAATCATAATTCAAGTTGTATTTTTATTCTATAAAACAAACTAAATAGAAACTTACGTTTTAAGTCTTTTTTAATTTCTATTATTCGTCTTACTATTGCATCAGCAGCTTCATTAGAAGGTGCACAAATAAGAAGTTTAGGTTTAGTTTTAGTCTTGGCCAATTGTTTAGACATTAAACTTAAAATAATATTACAAATCACATTTGTTTTGCCTGTACCTGGAGGTCCAATTATCAAACCAACATTTGGGTTCTACAGCATTACAAATTGTCACAGCCATTTTTACTGCTTCTTTTTGACTATGTTTAAATAATAAACTCTAAACAAAATCATAACCCACAATAAAAATAAATGAATATAACTAGTAAACTTAAACGTTGAACTATTTACATTTATGTTATAATTTTTTAAATTTGCTTTTGAAGAATCAATAGAGTAGTTATGAAATTGTGGAGTGATGAGTGCCTTGCATAGCGAAGATGTTGTCACATTATTTATAGCTTGAAATAAACGTAGTTCCGAGAGTAAATAAAAAATATCCTAAAATAAATAATACAGTTTATTAAATTAGCTGTTATTTTTATATTTTTTGTGTATACATTGTATTAGTTAATCTAGTAAAATTTTTTTAACAAATTTAATTTTTAAATGATGATAATTATATTGCATATTTTAGTTTGTTTTTAGAGTATCTACTAAAGTTTAAAAGTGGAAAAATTTTTTGTACTAGACATTTTGAACCCATTTTATTCAGTACAGGAAGTGTAGAATATATCAATTAGTAATGTAATGTAATAAAATAAAATATTTATATTAATTATTTAATAAATTCTTAGCCCTTACCATCAAGTGAATATGTGTTCCATTAGGAATATTTTCAGTCTTTTTTGTAACAATAAGTTCCATGTAAAATTGTGAATTTGAGTGGTACCCTAAAAAATAAATAACTGAATTAACTACTTTGGAAATATTTTGGATTCACTATTATTTACCAATCTTTTTTGTCATATTAACATAACCAAAAAAAATGTTTCTTGATTTAGTAGGTTTTTTATTCCAA
>NC_042494.1:29530131-29545995 GCF_005508785.2 Acyrthosiphon pisum
ATGTTCAGAACGCAATAAACTTTATTAATTGAATATTAAAACGTGTGTTTGTTACTTTATTTACTAAATCTATATACAAACTCCACAAGTACGAGGCTACGGTCAACCGACTTGTAACATTACTGAATGAAATTAAAACTAAAAGTTCAAATAGTTTCATTGATTCATCCCTTCAAAAGACTGTGAAACAAGGGAGCTTAACTAATTATATATAAATAACTTAGTGATATTCCTGTTTAATAAAATTATAGCAGAAAGGCTAGGTAGTATAATTTATTATTTTATCCACGATCAACTCACCCACCCAATGTTCAAGGCAGTTCAATTGAACTAGGTACCTAAAGTACATGTTCGGCACCACTGCACCTGATAGATATAAAACAAATCACTGCATCAACTCATATTTTATTTAATCAATAAAATATTTTACATTTTCATAACTTAGCACAATATAATATAATTCTTAAAACTATTCTGAATATCTCTGATTAACAACCACAACCTCCAGAAGATTTTTTTTTAAGTAAGGGACTGTTAGACCTCGCCTGCAAAAAATAAATACATTTTAAGTATATTTAAATCATATAATCATTGATTAATTTATAATAGATTTTTTAATTTTAAAATTCAATTAAAGCTGTTATAGAGGCTCTACATGTACAAGTTTTTTTTTTACAAATTTAATATTCCAAGTTTCTCCTATTACTGTAGACTATTGTATTACATAATGTTTAACCTGTTGTTCATTTGATACTGTATTTGGGTAAGATATCTCATATTTATAAATATTATAATTAAATATATTTTTAAATATTATGTAACTGTTAGTCTATTAGTTCTTTAACTATTATATTTAACTAATAAATAGGGATTTAATTCTTAAAATGTGTTATTTTATGACATTTGTGGTATTATGTTTGGTTATATAGTGTTTTGAAATAAAGTTTGTTGAATAAAGTTATAATCTGGTGTTTTTCACTAAAAATATAATAGGAGATGATAATAGAACTAATATTATTTTTATTGATACTTAAAAATTCTATTTTTAGCTAAGAAATAACATCCTCCTAAATTATTTAGTATTTAGACATTTAAGTAACGTAACACACAAAGAGTCTAAGTGTGTTATTAGCTTCAATAATATATGTTCAATAAATATATTTTGATTATAATCTAAGCATTTTCTTACTTACCAATTTGATGTATTAAAATTTAAAAGCAGAAACATATAAAATATATAGCATGTAAACATTAACAAAGATTGGCATAACAATTTGTAAAATATGAGAAATTAATTCTATATTTATAAACATATTGTAATTCTTGAAAAATAATATTTAATATTAGAAATTCATTATTATGTCATATATATAGGATTTACCAGTATTATCAGGTCTTCATTTGGCTGAGGGTTTTGTACAGGGGTTGGTTGGGCCTGGAGTTCATGTATTTTTGATACCATTGTATACAACAAATTGTCTATATTTAAATTATTTTTGGAAGACACTTCAAAAAATGGAAATCCATACTTTTTTGCTATCTAAAAACATTTAAAGCCGTCAAACTAAATTTAAATAATGTAAGAAATTGTCTTCTTCAACTGATGAATAATAATTTATTTTAAAAAAGTTAGTTATTTATTTGATAGATATTTGTTATATCCAAAATAATAATTACATCTTGTCCTTCTTTGAACGAAACCTTTCTGTTTGATGTATCGTCACATTTACTACCAATCAAAATTTTCACTGCATTTAAATCAGAAAACTGAAAAAAAATGTAATAATAATAATTATAACAAATTAAATCTTAGTAGGTACTATTTACTTAATTATTATACAATTACTTACATCTTCAACATCATTTATCCAATAATCTAGTATGAATGAAGAATTTAAATCTGTAATATCATAGACAATAAATATACCATGGGCTCCTCTATAATATTGTTGAGCTAAAGAGCGATACTTTTCTGCCCCAGCTGTGTCCCTAAAACAATAAGAAACATGACTATACTGATTCATTTTTGAATTTAAATAACTCTTAAAACCTTTTAAATAATAAATGTAAAAGTATTTTAGTATTTAGTATTTATATTATAGGTGTCACATTATATGATATACTACATACGGCATTAATAATATTTACCAAATATTTAATTCAATGGCTTTGTTCTTCAAGCTGATAAATATTTTTTGAAAGTCCATACCTAATATACATATATGTTTATTAGTTAAATACCTAAGAAATATTTTAATTATGTGTACTCATTACATATCTTACATATTCTTTTAGTTTTAATATAAAACTCGTACCTTTAGTGTCAGAAATATTATCTTTATATACACCTTTGGAGATGTGATGAATTATAGTACTTTTTCCAACATTTGAGTTACCAACTATGATCAGTTTATACTTATGGTTTGGCGTTTCTGGTTTAATCCTCATTATAGGGCACTGCACTGGTGTTGTATTTGGTTTGTTTGTGACATTTATATCATTTAACTAGAAAGACAAAATTATATTTATGACTGACTATACTCTATTCAGAATAAGAATTCCCACTCGCTTGACGAAAACTCGTCTTGTTTGTGCATGTCTGTTGCCACCAGTTGGTGCTGATGTTTGAAGCGCCGCCCCAGCCGACACTTGCCGGGGGGGTCTGACAGCTGCAGGTCTGCAGCTAATTATATTTATTACTATCCTTAATTTTTTTTTTAATTTTATTGAATTACCAATTTTAAAACGTTTTTACTTAGAAGTTATATATGCATATAGTATAATGTTCACATAAAAAGTCTATTCAGAAAATATTTAAAATACATTTCAAAATTAAAATACTTTTGAGATTTAAAATAAGTAATAAATAAACAGGGAAACATATACTAGGTAGTACATGATATATTGGCATATAAGTAAATTACATATTAAAGTAAAATTAAGTTATTTTAAATAATATACAGTTTAAAACACTGTTTTTTTCTGTTCAAATATGAAAAATACACCAACTCTGACTACTGAGAAAATGTTTGTAACATTACATTAACTTTTAAAATTTACCTCTTTTTTAATGTCTGTAGGCTGGTTCTGGAGGTCATGTATTCTTGAAATCATTGTATACAACAATTTGTCTATATTTACATTGATTTTGGAAGACACTTCAAAAAATGGAAATCCATACTTTTTTGCTATCTAAAAAAATAAAAACATTCATGGTCTTCAACAACAATTTAGAGGAGTGGAAAAAATAATTATTTTAAGTCAAATAATAAAATTATAGTCTTTTTTAACTAATAAATACATTTTTTTCAAAATAGTTAGTTATTTATTTGATGGATATTTTTTTTATATTAAATATAATTACTTCTTGTCCTTCTTTGACAGAAACCTTTCTGTTTAATGTATCATCACATTTATTACCAATCAAAATTTTCACAGCATTTAAATCAGAAAACTGAAAAAAAAATGTTTTATTATAAATATAACAAATTAAACCTTAGTACCATTTACTTAATTATTATACAACTACTCACATTTTTAACATCATTTATCCAATCATCTAGTTTAAATGAAGAATTTAAATCTGTAATATCATAGACAATAAATATACCATGGGCTCCTCTATAATATTGTTGAGCTAAAGAGCGATACTTTTCTGTCCCAGCTGTGTCCCTAAAACATTAAGAAGCATGATAATATTGATTCAGTTTGGAATTGAAATAACTCTAAAAGTATTTGTAATACTAAATGTAAAAGTATTAAGATAACAGATAATAATTTAAATAATATGTAGATAATTAAATGTTTTTATCTTTACTTATTTTGTATATTATACATTACATAAATAAATAATAATAATAATATGTATTGAAGTTACAATTTGATTTTAGTCATTTTAGTTATAATGACAACCGGTTATTATGACCTATTTTCTTTGGTCCTTTGAACGTCATTATAAACGGTTTCTACTGTACTATAATCTAAGTACCACATTGTAGAATATAAATACTAAATAATAATATTTACCAAATATTTAAGTGGATGGTTTTGTTCTCAAATCTGACAAATATCTCTCGAAAGTCAACACCTAATATACATAATTGATAACTATATAAGTATAATAGTAAAAGTTTTTACCAGTGTTGGGAAGGAGCTCGTTCCAAAAAGAACGGATTCCTGGAACGAGTTTTTTTTGTAGGAACGAAGCTTGGAACTGCTTCCTTTAAAAATAAAGGAAAAAAAAATGAACGAATTCTTATTTTGAGGAATGTGAACAAAATTGTAGTTCTTTAATAATTACAAATTTTAAATTTTAAGATAGTTTTGTTTGTTTTTATACGTTAACAAGAAAAAAGGTATTTTTAGTTGATTCATGACTAATGACATGAAGTATGGACGATGGACCCCTGTCCCTTACACACGCCAGCGACACGACCAATATTTCATGAAGTTAGGAATGAATCGATTAACTATAAATGTTATTATGATTATGAATAAGTATTAACAGAATAAAGATATATATATTATATATAATGTAAAACTAGTGCTATTAAACATTTCAAACAGAACAAAGTGTAAAACCGTAAAGTTAAATAACTATTTGTATTCATAATATATTTTACTTAAATTTTTAATAATTTTTTATAATAATATTAATATTTTATATTGTTCAAACTTCAAAAACCTAAGTTCAGGTACATATTAAATAATATGTAATATTATGTTTAAAGGAGCACACAACACAAAAAATAAGTTGTTTTTATTTGAAAGAATGTTCAATTCTAAGGAAAATGGTATAGGTTTTACGTTTCTACTCACATCATTTAATAAGTTATGAGCAATTGAAAAAAGACACGTGATGTCATTGGACCCCACTCTTCGTAATTGCCTATCTTATACTTGTAAAAGTTCCTCGCTTCTCACAATGATTTACTCATCTAAACATTTTGTTTTTGAAATTTAATTTACGCATAAATGTGTGGTTTTATGTGTTTAAGACAACGCAAGAATCAGAATTTCTATATGACGTTTAGTTTTTTAAATATTTAAAATCTTAAAAGAGACATTTTGGTTAAACGGCACGTCATGGTGGTCGGCGGACCCGTTGTTGGAATTTATGCGTAAATTAAATTTCAAAAACAAAATGTTCAGGTAGGTAAATCGTTGTGAGAAGCGAGGAACTTTTATACGTATAAGATAGGCAATTACGAAGAGTAGGGCCTAATGACGTCACGCGGCTATTTTACATTTCTTAATATCTCTTAAAGTAATAATTTTTTTTACATTGGATTTTCACCAAATCATTTCATATTGCCATAGCTACAATAATTTAACATTTAAAAATAATTAAAAAAAAATTTTTTTGTGTTGTGTGCTCCTTTAATGTTATATTGTTGTACCTATCAGTTATAGATGTCATATTATACAATATTTAATATTATTATGTTTTCGAATAAATGTATTTATTTTATTTCTTCTTATTAATATTTTATATTAATTATTAATAACAAATATTTTCGGATTAAAATAAATTATATTGTTTCATTTACAAATTATTATATTATTTTATTTTATTTATATTATACTTAAAAGTTGAAATTGAAGTACCTACAGGAAAAATAAAGAAGTATAAGCAAAAGACAAATTAAATCTATATTATTTATTTTAATTAAATTGTTCAGTGCCTATTCACTGTTCAGTTCCTGTTTAGTTTTATCTTTTAAGTTCTAATTCAATGATCGTTATTGTTTTTACATTATAAATAACAAGATATTACTCTAAATCTAAGAGAATAACTAGGACACTAGTTTAACAATGGAACGAAAATTGGAACGAGTTCTTTTTTAGAGAAACTATATTAGTAGCGAGTTCCTTTTTTAAATAAGGAACAAGGTTGGAACGTGTTCATATTTTAAGAAATGAAAGGGAACGTAACGAGATCCTTTTAAAAAGGAACTTTCCCAACACTTGTTTTTACTTATTAGTTAAATTCCTAAAAAATATTTAAGTTATGTGTAAGCATACAATTATTATATATTTTACAAATTGATTTAATTGTAAATTGTAATACTACAAGTCTTGTACCTAGTGGCACGATTACACATATTTTATACCTGTGGTTGGTATAGTATCTTGGTATACACCATTGCAGAAATGATTAATTATAGTACTTTTCCCAACATTTGAGTGACCTACTATGATCAGCTTAAACTTCTTACTTGACGTTCCAGGTTTTACTACTCTTATCAACTTGTATTGCTTTTAATAAAACAGAACAATTTTATTTTATTTTAAGGTCATAATTTATTAACTTCAGAACAAATTTAGCTTGTAATTAAGGGGATTCGATACCGTGATTTTCTGTTTTCATCTAACACACAGTCTACTTGAAATCGACTTTACCAAATTTTTGATTTTTTGATTTTAGCTTCTTCAAAAATTGAAATACAAATGTTCAAATACTCTTTTTTTATATGACTTTTTCTGGAATTTGGGAGATAATATCAAAAATAAGGGAAAGTCGATTTCAAGTAGACTTGATGACGAATTCAAATCTGTTTTCAGAATTCTTATCGCTTTATTAGATCAATTGGTACCTTTGGCAAAAAAACACGTCTAAAATGATGTGTGTTAGACGCGTGTGTTAGACGGAAACAGAACATCACGGTATCAAATCCCCTTAATACATTTAATATTCATGCCAGCATAACCGGAATTTATCATAATTGTATAAGTATGAATAATTAAAATATTTGTACTTCTCTATAATTGTGCTCAATGTTTAAGGTATCAGGTAATTCTTTTTCCATTGTAGAACACAGCGTCAGTACTGGTATTGCATTTGGTTTTACGTCAGAATCTAACTTTGGTTTGTTTGTGACATACATATGCTCTAACTAGATTGACAAAATTGTATTAATGATTAACTTGCACATAGCTGATTTGAATATTGTATTCCTATTCCTTTATGAAATTGTACTTCACAGTTACCCCGCTATTGAATCAGTGTTTTTAAATATAAACAATACATTCAGATTGATTCTTATGCCTCAAAGAATCAAAACTGAAAACTCTTTCAGCAATCTGATTTCAATTAATTTATTTATATTTTATAATAAAATATATTAGATTACTTAACAAACACTTGTTGAATCAGCAGTGCTGATCTTGTTATTGTAATATACCTTTAAGTTAACTTTTACAATTTACCTCTTTTTTTATGTTTATAGGCTGTTGCTGGAGGTTATGTATTCTTGAAATCATTATATAGAACAACTTGTCGATGTTTACATTGGTTTTGGAAGATACTTCTAAAAATGGAATTCTATAGACTTCTGCTATCTAACAAGAAAAACATTTATAGTCATCAAGAATAATTATAGGAATTGAAGAAATATTTTTTTAATCAAATTTATAGATGAAATTTATAAAAAAACCATTTAAGACATTTAATCAAAATTTTTAATATTGGAGGAAATATTTTTTAAGTCATATTGATTATGATTACTTTTTGTCCTTCTTCAATGGATATCTTTCTGTTTGACGTATCATCACATTTACTACCAATCAACATTATCACTGTACCTGGATCAGAAAACTGAAGAAAAAAATGTATTATTTACTTACTAATTTAAATTGTAAATTAATGATTTAAAATGTATATTGTCAATACACTTTATAACAAATTAATCATTTATAAAATATATAAATTAAATTGATAAAAATCATTAAATTTAACTTGTTCATTATATAATACTGACAGTTTCAATATCTTTTATCCATCTATCTAGTTTAAATGAAGAATCAAAATCTGTAATATCATAGACAATAAATACACCATGGGCTCCTCTATACGAACTTGCTAAAGACTGATAATTTTCTGTTCCAGATGTGTCCCTAAAATAATTATAAACATGATAGTAATAACTAATGAGCCACTAAATACAAAATATTTAACTGGATTTTTTTGATTTTAAGAGTATGTTAATACGTTTGAATTAAATTCAACATTCCTATAAGGCTTCTATTCACAACACTGTAAGATATACCTAAGTAATATAAATAATATTTACCGAATTTCCAAGTTGATGGTTTCTTTATTAAATCTGACAAATATTTGTTGAATGTCCATACCTAAGAAATATTATGATTATATGTTATTATACAATTGTTCTATACCATACATTAGTTTCAATTTTAATAGTATACTTGTACCTATAGTGGGCTTAGTAAATGTATATACATCTTTGCAGTATCGTTTGATTATGGAACTTTTCCCAACTTTTGAATGACCCACTATCATCAATTTATACTTCTTATTTGTAATTTCAGATTTTACTAATCTGATTAATTTGTAGTGCTTTCAATAATAACATAAAAATATGTATTTTATTTTAAGATCAGTTTATTAAATTAAGAAAAAGTTTAGCTTCTAATCAATACATTAAATATTAGTAGCCGTCATACTATTATAAATTATCATACTTAAGAAGATTTAACATCACCTGTTTTTAAGGAGTTAAATAATAAATATAGACAATTTTCATGTGTGCGTGCCATGTAAATGTTGTGCTGTAAGGATTCATTTTTTAACAATATATCTCATTTAAGAATTTAAGATGACAGACATTATCCAACTACATTCTACATGAAATAGGCTAGAACCCTATCCCTGCGTACGCCACTGATAACAACTCTGTTTTGAATTTACTATGAAGTCTATTTTGAATCCTTGGACAGTGAGCGGGGTTAGCGTTACATTTAATTAAATCTGTGTCAGTACCATAGAATATGTATAGATTTATTTTTCTTCAAAAAATGGCAGCGTAATCCTCTTAGGGCCAGTTGTACCGTCTCTGATTAAAGTTAACCGGAATTTAATCGGCCGAATTTGCCCGGTTCAATATCTGTTATCAGCTGATTAAGCTTAATCGAAGTTTAACTGTAGACGGTACAACTTGACCTAGTTTACACTTTTACAGGTCTATGTTAAATCTATAAACATGAATTAATTTCCAACAGTAATCTATTATTTTACTATCTAGTATCTACCTTTATATTACGTTTTTATAGTAATCCAACAATAATTTAAAACTTCCATGGATATTTTAACTTAGTTAAGTTGAACTAACAAGATTAGAGACTTTTAAGTTGTAATTTAAGAATAATTGTTAATTTTAAGTCTTAACCCCATAAAATCAATGTAACATACATACAAGAAATCATAAAATATTTTAAAAAATACAACACTTGTATGATAATGATAAATTATTGCTAATATAGACTTATATATTATTACTCATTAATATTTAATAGTATTATGCTTTTTCAATGATAAATGTATTCTTAATACTTACAGATTTGTTATCAAAACACTGTCTGAGCTTTGCGCTCATTTGAGCCTCAGCTTTAGATATATTCTCTACAGAGCCTTCGACAGTAAATATTCTTTCATTATTAAAGCTATCAATAGTGATGTCAGTTATGCTATAATAATTTTAATTTTTCGATTACTATCTAATATATTACAAACATAGCTATGTTTATGTTTTTTTATTTACCTAGGTACAATAATGTTTGTATCAGTCTCTGACATAATTTTTCTGACGGTATTACGTTCCTGTCCGATTATTGCTCCAATTCGATTATCATGAACTAAGATCTTCAGTATCACATCACTAAAACATATTATTAAAAAATAAAAATAAAAATTTGCAAATGTGAAACATTCATTCTTAGATTTTTCAACTAATTAGTTAGCCACAGCTTATAAATGAAAGTTATAAGTTATAACCTATTATAAGTGGTAGCCGCATTTTTTTTTTGCATGACATCCAAAATTTTGCGACACGCATTAGTGCAGTTTTCTGGAATACCTCTGATTGTTATAGCTTTCTCTGTAGAGCTAACACTGTCTTTTTGATCAACATGAATCCTAGAGAATAATTTAAAATTTCTTTTAATTTATTCCAAACAACAGGCAGATAAGCTTAAACAAACTAATAAAACATTTTACCTAGCACTCGTCTGTTGTGTAATTTCCTTGATTGTAGAACCACGTTTGCCAATAATTACAGAAATCATATTGCTTTGCACAAGTATACGTAACGTGAACTCTCTGTTCTCAATAGCAGGAATGGTCTTGGGACCTACATGCGAGACACGTGTAAGTCCTATTTCACACAAATTCCTCATTTCCAAGGCTGGTTCAACTTTTACCTGACAACCTCAAGATAAGATACTTTTAATTTAAGATTTAATTTAATGATTTCAATAACAAATAAAAGTCATATAACGTATATAAAAGCAACCATAAAGATAAAACATTGATATAATAACAATAAATTATTGATTTTGAGCACTTCTACCTAAATTAAACTTTAATAGTTATAAATTTGTTTCAACAGTCATTGCAGTGTTTTTACTTACATCCACGGATTGTAGAAAATGTTCAATACTTTGTCTGAGCTTTGCACTAATTTGACCCTCTGCTTTAGATATATTCTCTATTAAGCCTTCAACCATACATATTCTATTGTAGTTGAAACTGTCAATTGTGATGCCAGTAATGCTATAATTGATAATTATTATAAACTATTGATTATAATCTAATATTTGACAATCATAACAATGTTTCAATGTTTGATGTTTGTGCTTTTAACTTACCTAGATACACTAATTTTTGTTTCAGTCTCTGACATAATTTTCTTAATCGTATAACCCTCCTCTTCAATAATTATACCAATAAGGTTATCAGGGATTAAGATCTTTAGTATTACATCACTTGAAAATATTACCAAGAAATTCAAATCCAAATTTGGAAATGTGTAACATTAATTTTTAAATTTTATACAACTAATTAGTTAATCAAAAGTTATAACTAATTACCTACTACAAGTGTTGGTCTCTTGAAAAACTTCCAACATTTTGAGACATGCATTGGTGCACTTTTCTGGATTACCTTTAATTATTATAGCTTGTTCAATATTGACAAAGTTGTCTTTTGGTTGAACATGGACCCTAGAATATAATTTAACATTACTTTTGATTTAAGCCAATAACAGGTAAACTTAAACCTAATTTTTTCTTCTTATTAATAACATTTTACCAGGTACTTGTCTGTTGTGTAATTGCCTTGATTTTAGAACCACAGTTGCCAATAATTGCATGAACCATATCGCTGTGCACTAGTATACATAACATGGACTCTGTTTGTTTATTTCTTATAACAGGAATGGCACCAGGAACACAATTCGAAAAATTTGGAAGTCCCATTTCCATTTTACTAAAATTCCTCATTTCTGAGACTAGTTCAACATGTATCTGACAACCCTCAAGATAAGATAGTTATAATTTAAGACTAATAATTTCAATGACATAATTCAATGTTAATACTTACAGCAACGTCTGGTAAATATTTTTCAAAACTTTGTCGGAGCTTTGTACTAATTTGAGACTCTGCTTTAGATATATTCTCAATTGAGCCTTCAACTGCACATACACTTTTGTAGTTAATGTCATCAATTGTAATGTTGTTAATTCTAATTTTTTTTTTTAAATAATTGATTTTATAGAATTATTTAATATCTAATAATTTATTAACAATATCATGTTTGTAGCTTTACATACTTAAATACATTAATTTTTGTTTCAGTTTCAGACACAATATTCCTGATTGTATTGCCCTCTTCTCCAATTATTAAGCCTATTAGATTATCCTGAATTAAGATCCTGAGTATCACATTGCTAAAAAATATAATCAAGAAATACATGGACAAATTTTAAATTTGCAACAAGTAGTTATACCTCAATTACCTTTTATTAGTGTAGGTTACTTTTTGATGCACGACTTCCAAAATCTTTCGACATGCATTAGTACAATTTTCTGGAGTACCATAAATTGCAATAGGTTTTCCCAAGGATCCAACAATATCACTTTTATTAACAATGATCCTAGAACATTATTAAATATTTCTATTAATTTACATAAAACAATAAGCAGATAAATTTAACCAATATTTTTATTTTTTTTATTAATACAATAATACTTAATTTAATTTTACCTGGCACTTGTCTGCTCTATAATTTCTTTAATTGTAGAACCGCCTCGACCAATAATTACACCAACAATATCACTGTGCACTAGTATACATAACATGGACTCTGTTTGTTTATTTCTGATAACAGGAATGGCACTAGGAACACAATTCTAAAAATTTGGAAGTCTTATTTTACTAAAATTCCTCATTTCTGAGAATGGTTCAACATGTATCTGACAACCCTCAAGATAAGATAATTATAATTTAAGACTAATAATTTCAATAACATATTATAAAGGTTCAATGTTAGTACTTACAGCCATGGGTTGTAGATATTTTTCTAAACTTTGTCCAATCTTTGCACTAATTTGAGACTCTGCTTTAGATACATTTTCAATTGAGCCTTCAACTGTACATATGCTTTTGTAGTTGATGTTGTTGATTGTAATGTCGACATTGCTGAAAATTTTTTAAATATTCGATTTTACAGAATTATGTACTATCTAATTAATTTTTTTTATTTATTAATATAAATAGTAAGAAATAGTACATATAAAGGTAATTAATAATTATTATAACATTAGATGACATAAGTGTTGTAGATAACAAAATGACAAATTATTTATACAATTAAAAATGAACAAAACGCATTAAAATTACAGAAATTTAAGGTAATATACAAACATTATTACCATTTAAACTACAAATTATTCTAACAAAAGGATTATTTAATAACATGTTTGAGTGGAAAGTTGGGATGTGAAAGGTCTCAGTTGATCTAGTATGGGCGGTTGGAACTCTTAGGCTTATACGTATAAGGAATCGTGATGGATCAATCTTACCCTCAAACAATTTTAACAAAAAGTTGTGATCGGCTCTTAGAAGCCTGTGTTCGAAAGCAAATATTTAGCGCATTCATGACTGGTTGATAAAAATGTTGGGGATGAATCTGTAGTAGGGAGGCGGTATAGCGATTCTGCACTTGTTCAACTAATTTTATTTCAATTCGAAGATAAGGATTCCAAATAATCAAGCCATAGTAGAGAATTGAACGTATAAGAGGGGAATAAAGAGTTATTAAACTATACTCCGGCCCACGAGAGAAGTAACCTGTTTCGAGCATGCTGATAGGCGGAATTTCCCCACTTAGTGCCTTTTACTATATGTCAAATACGTGGAGATGCGCGGATTCGGACGCGATTTAGTCAGGACACGGGTTACTTCTCTTGTGGGCCGGAGTATAGGTGCTGAAATAAAATTATTAGTGTAACGACGTAGGAACCCAAGAAGTTGTAAGGTCTTATCTTATCACATATAATCAATATGAGGTCTGAAGGTAAGTGGAGTAGTATATATTATATCTAGATGCTTTAACTTGAAGACTCAATTTAAGGGTAAGTGATTACCGTATAAGTCAGGGGTCGGCAACCTGCGGCTCGTGAGCTACATGTGGTTCTTTCGATCTTAAGTTGCGGCTCTCCAGTTCCACATGCAAAAATTAATATTGTATGTTCAAAAACAATACTTTATAATATAAAAAAATTTATATTATTTTATATATTAAATTTGTTGCTTTTTGAAATATAAAATAATACCAGGATTAAATATATAATCGTGAATACACAACAACAATAACTTGATAGTAGCACAGGCTATTGTAGTAAAATGTTTATAGTACATTATAGTAAATTCCGTTAAAACCGATAACTAATACAATAACACTACAACTAATTAGTCATACGACGAGTTAACAATGTGAACAAAGTCCAAACAAATACGATACATTTTACGACTTATTTTATTTGACGAATTGACATAAATGTCAAAAACTCGTCGTCAGTCAGTCGTCCGTACACAGCGAGAATGATGTCACGTTGCATATGTGTTAATTTAATCGCTTGCGGTTTTTGGCTGTATGCCTGTATCGTCACTATATTTTGTTTTTTTGCTCGTTATTTCAACATAGAAAACGATTTGGAAGCAAGTTATTTTTTTAAAGGTGTGTACTGTGTACACATGTAATATATTAAAATCAGTGAAATATAGCTATTCAAATTAAAAAAATTACGAACATTTTTAGTGGCATTCAGTGGCGTAGCGAATCGTGTTTTTCAGAAGCAATTGCTTCTGGTTTCTGGGGGGGGTGGTGGCGGGTCATAACCTCATAAAGCCCATATACACGGTCAGTCTATTTGAACTTTATTTCGGGTGCTACCCCACCTCCCTATTTTAGCATATGAGTATCGTATACATCAGTTGGAGTAGGGTGGGGTAGGTCATAAATAATTTGTTTGCTTCCATATGATTTAAAGTTCGCTACGCCACTGGTGGCATTTAAAATCAGCACAATTTTGTATATTGTAACTTTTGGCTCTTCCGTACAAAAGGTTGCCGACCCCTGGTATAAGTGAAATCAACAAGATTCCGTGATCTAGGAAATGATATAACTTGACATTTGTCATAGTTGAGAGTAAGGTCAATAGCGTGACACCAGTTTAATCTAATATTTTATTAACATTATCATTTATTATGTTTGTACTTCTACTTACCTATACACATTAATTTTTGTTTCAGTCTCAGACATAATATTCCTGATTATATTATCCTCCTCTCCAATTGCTAAACCTATTCGATTCTCGTGAATTAAGATCTTTAGTATCACATCGCTAAAAAAATATGATCAAGAAAAAGGACAAATTTTATATGTGCAACAATTACTAAGTAGTTGTGTCTCATTTACCTTTTATTAGTGTAGATTGCTTTTTGTTGCACAACTTCCAAAATCTTTCGACATGCAATAGTGCAATTTTCTGGAGTACCATAGATTGTAATAGCTTTTTCCAAGTTTCCAAAAATTTCGTTAACATTGATCCTAGAACATAATTAATATTCCTATTTAATTTACATAAATTAATAAGCAGATAAGCTTGATAAACATTTTTTTTTAAATGAATATAATAATGCTTGATTAAATTTTACCTGACACTCGTCTGTTCCATAATTTCCTTAATTGTAGAATCACATCGACCAATAATTATATCAACCATATCACTAAGCACAAGTATACTTAAAATAGTTGGTCTGCACATACTAGCAGAAGTTTCACCAAGGCCTCCATACAAACCACGAGTTTGTCTTTTGCATTTTTGCCTCTTTCCCATGGCTGGTTTCCTGATTCAACTCTTACTTTTTAAAGCTATAGAACTTTTAGCCTGGCAAATTGGATAATGTAAACAGTAAAAATAATAGAGACAGTACATTTACTTTTAATATGTTCATAGGAAATCAAAAGATGATACTTATTAAATGTTGGAAATTAGAAACATATATTATAAAAGATATATAACATAATAATATATGAACAGTATTTGTTAGTAATTAAAAATACTATTAGCATTGAATAGGTAGTTAGGTACTAGCACGATCACAGAATAGAATAATGGCTAGGGATGCGCAAAATATATCGATAATATCGAAATATCGATATTTTGAGAAAATATATCGATATTTCATTTTCGATATTTTTTACGTATCGATATTTTTGTTCTGATATATTTTATACCAAGTCTCATATTCGTTGTAATTATTTTGAATTTGATTAGATTTTCATATTATAATTATATAATTATAATATGTCACGCCACCACCAACTATATGGCTAATGTGCCTTTAAGACGCCTAATGTCGTCTGCCGAATTTTGGTTACAATCACGAACTACTACATAGGACTGGACACTGTATAAAATAAAGTGGCTGCAAAGTTGTACGGTGGTCGTACGTTCGCTATGTAGCTGCTCTCTGGTGCATTTTTTTTAAAACTGTGCTG
>NC_042494.1:29546045-29547413 GCF_005508785.2 Acyrthosiphon pisum
GAAAAATAATTTTTATACAAAAATGTGTTTCATTTAATTTCTTAGACGGTGGATGTATTTTTTTTTGCCTTTTTTTGCGTTATTACTTATAAATGCCTTTTTGCCTTTTGTACTCATAAATGCCTTTTTTGTGTTTAATTTTCAGTTGATTTTATAAATTTATACACAGCTTGCGTATTATCGCTACAAATGGGTTTTATTCATCTAGCAATCTTAATTTAGATAATAATTTAAGTATGAAATACGCCCCGATAACTTCGGTGAACGTAGAAAGATCCTTTTTGATGCGTAAATTATAAAAATATTTTGAGCCCAAACCGTAACCGTTTTTCTGAAGACAGCTTATCAAAATACATGGTAGCCAATTTTTTTTTAATACCAACTAGTTTATTTTGCATTAAATTAACTGGTATAACTCAAGTAAGTTAATTTTTAAAATCTAATTCTTAGGACAAATCTGTTTAAAGAAAAAGGTAATCTATTTATACAAAATAGCATAAACTTAATGTAGTTTAGTATTCATGCTCATTTTTAATTTGTATTTTTCTCAAAATGTGTGCATTTGAAAGTGTTTAAAAAATATTCACTATTTTATTTTGTAGTTTATTTATGAATTGCCTTTTTTTATAAATTAAATGCCTTTTTTTGCCTTTTTTTACATTTTAAATGCTTTTTTTTATTGATTATATTGCCTTTAAATCCGAACCCTACTTATCACATATAATCAATATGAGGTCTGAAGGTAAGTGGAGTAGTATATATTATATCTAGATGCTTTAACTTGAAGACTCAATTTAAGGGTAAGTGATTACCGTATAAGTCAGGGGTCGGCAACCTGCGGCTCGTGAGCTACATGTGGTTCTTTCGATCTTAAGTTGCGGCTCTCCAGTTCCACATGCAAAAATTAATATTGTATGTTCAAAAACAATACTTTATAATATAAAAAAATTTATATTATTTTATATATTAAATTTGTTGCTTTTTGAAATATAAAATAATACCAGGATTAAATATATAATCGTGAATACACAACAACAATAACTTGATAGTAGCACAGGCTATTGTAGTAAAATGTTTATAGTACATTATAGTAAATTCCGTTAAAACCGATAACTAATACAATAACACTACAACTAATTAGTCATACGACGAGTTAACAATGTGAACAAAGTCCAAACAAATACGATACATTTTACGACTTATTTTATTTGACGAATTGACATAAATGTCAAAAACTCGTCGTCAGTCAGTCGTCCGTACACGGCGAGAATGATGTCACGTTGCATATGTGTTAATTTAATCGCTTGCGGGTTTTTGGCTGTATGCCTGTATCGTCACTATATTTTGTTTTTTTTGCTCGTTTATTTC
>NC_042494.1:29549861-29550699 GCF_005508785.2 Acyrthosiphon pisum
TCACTCTGGGGACTAGTTTCTATACGGCGTTGAGTAACCTGTATATCTTAAATCGTGGTTCGTGGTTACAATTAATTATTATAATTGATGATAAAATTATATTTATGATAACAATTTTGATAAGAACAATATTGATAACAATATCGATATATCGTTGATTTTAGAGGAATATTATCGATTATCGATATTGTAAAAATCGATATATCGATATAGCGATATATCGATCTTGACATCGGTTTGCGCATCCCTATTAATGGCACAATTAAAGCCACGATTAAAGATAGTACTATCTATAGCCGTGATTAAAGCATAGAACAATATCAAGCAAGGTGTATTGATAAGGTGTCGTCACTCTGGACCACGATTAAAGATATATCTTTATATCTTTAATCGTGCTCTGGACCCCTATACGTAGAGAGCCTTGATATTAATTAATAACAATATATATTTAATATATTTAATATCAAGGCTCTCTACCTATACGTATACACTCTTGATTGAAAATATTACCACAGTTCTATAGTCACCAGAGTGCGCTTCCTGTCCTGTGAAGGCCAGTTTTTTCATACGACATACTGTTTAATGCAAAATGTCTTAAAAATTAAGAATTAAAATGCTATTTTTTTTTAAATTGAAATTAGTGTTTACAAAAACATTGAATAATAAAAAGTTTTTTCTTAATCAAGTTGGCATAATAAATTGGAGCATGTAATTATACATTACAATGATTACATTTGTATTTTAATCATTTGCAATATTTTATATCGAGTAGACATCAATTATAAAATATCATGTATGTCACTTCTTTGGATATTTGCATCCTTCTTAAAATCTTTAA
>NC_042494.1:29552112-29554261 GCF_005508785.2 Acyrthosiphon pisum
TATTTTTTTTTATTATTCAAAATAATAAATATTATTAAGTTTTTTTAGGTATAATTTGCACATCTATACTTACACACCCACCCACCCACCCAAATTTCCCTTGAGGCAATTGCCTCAAAAAATGACTGTTCGGCACGCCACTGGAGATAGGTACAACTGAGTAATAAATGCTTATAAAAAGATATTCAAAATATATGCATTTTGGTAACACATAGGTAATATGAATACTAGTATAATACTAGTACTAGCAGTATTATGAATTCTATTTAAAGTAAAATTTTCAATCAAGTTTTCAAACAAGTGACGACACCTTATCAATACACCTTGCTATCAATACACCTTGAACAATATATCACAGAATAGATGAAATTATGAAATTTCATCTATTCTGTGGTAATATTTTCAATCAAGAGCATAGACCTTAAGGTCTATGATCAAGAGTGTATACGTATAGGGGTCAGAGTACAGACTACAGAGTGACGACACCTTATCAATACACCTTGTTTTTGGACAAAAGTTTATCACTTATATTAATAATTGATAAGATATGATGTTGATAGTAGTTATTGGTACGCGTTATTGGAACTAGCTAGTAGCTGCGGTGATCCGCTATTTCCAGTGCCGGCGCTAGGTATTGCAGGGCCCTGGACATAGGTAATAGCCTTTAGGTTCTCAGAGGGGGGTGAAAATCTATATACTAATTAAAATGTTTACGTAGGTATATATATATTTTTACGTAGGTACTGTTTATGTTTCGTTAAAATTAAAATTATTAAAACAACTGTACCCTATTAAAAAAAAAAAATTTGAATTTTACAAATTTATTACAGTTGTAGACCACTAAGTGGTTACAAGTCTTGTAATATTGTTGATATGTTTCGTTACACAACGCTCGTCAACGGTCACGGTGATACTGATTACACAGCAGTAAAGATAAACAACAGCTACTATAAAGTACAAGGCACTACAAGTTATTTATAAATACTAAAATTGTAAATTTTTATAGCTGGTCTACAATTGTAGACCACACGCCTTACGAAGGGTTAATATCTAAGTACGTGACCGCGGCAGGCAGAATAATGCAATATACGACGGTAGACAATAAATATTAAAACTAATCCTGATCCCTGATACACTATAAATACTCACGCAGTACCTATATTTAATACGGCTATACTCTAAACTTAAGTGTAATAATAATTTCATAAAATAAAAACTTACTCTTGTGATATGCAGAAATTTTTGAAAAAATACAGGAACTGCACAAAGCGGACTGCGGTCAATTAATACTCAATTAATGACCAACTGAATTTAAGTTAGATAATCAAATAAATATTTTAAGAATAATATAGCTTTGTCCCCTTCTATAATACGGCGATACAGGCATACAATACGCGGAGGAAAGCCTTTCCAAATAAAGAACAAAGAAAACAATAACCATAGAGATCATAAATATTTATATTATTATATTTATATTGTTTTCCAAATAACTGGTGATAGGCATAATATAGATTTATAATTGGTTGATATAAAATGTCAATGTGTCCCAAGGTATTCGTATTAAGATGATAATTAAAAATCACGGGGCCCTTTAACAAGCGCGGGGCCCTGGACAAATGTCCCATTTATCCTCCCCTAGCGCCGGCACTGGCTATTTCGCTCGTAAAAAATAAAAATAATCACCTAGCTTTAAAGTTTAAATAGCATAGACATATTAATATGTCTATGTTAAATAGACACCAAACTTCACACACGTAAAGAAGTTGCGGCGCCAAAAAAATAAGTTAAACCCAAAAAACCATCATGTTTTTGAGAACTTAATAATATAATTAATAATGAATGGGCAATGTGGGCATGTGACATGTGGCATTTTATATATTAAGACTAGTCCGGGATCGAATGAGTGAATAATAATTTTTTCATTGGATAAAGGATTAGTTAATTTATCAGAGACAGATATGTGGCTCTGCAACGGAAACATTAAATTGATTTTGTTTTTCAGTTATATGTTATTAGAATTAAAAAGTATGATACATTTATTATATCAATATTTTGTTTACTTAAAAAAAAACTCATGGTACGTATGGGGAAAAAAGTCCCGGAAAAAAGTCCCGATTAAAAATATATTAAAATTAAAGAATAAATATGT
>NC_042494.1:29554361-29560745 GCF_005508785.2 Acyrthosiphon pisum
TATCAAAATTTGCAATATCAATGAGGCGTGAGAGATTTTCCTGTTGAGTATTTTTTTAAAAATAAATATACAATACACTTATAACCTCCCCCCTCGTGAATAGGTATCGCGCAGTAGATTAGTAGAAAAATATTATAATTTATTGAGATAGCAACTAAAATAAATCTATTTATTAGGCATGATATAAAAATACGTATATTATTTATATATTCACTAACACACATTTATACGCAAAATCCATCGAACCTATACAGTTATTATCATACACAGTACATACTATACACCAATCATTACGTGGCTCATCAGTCTTTTTAATACCATACACACAACACACTTATAAGAAATCAGAATATTATTATAGTAAAATGTGTTTGTTTTGATATAACTTTGGATCTAGTAGACGATTATTAACGATTCGAATCGACACTTTTAATTGATTTCATGTATTTTTTTTAGTCTAAAGTCATCCAAGTAGCGGAGTTCACATAACATTGGCAATGCAAAATACAAACCAAGTACCAGAACCGCTTATATATGGACCAGCAAAATACGAGTATAAGAAATCGTGTCATGCCGAGATATTTCAAATACTACAATCCTTCCTAAAGTAAGTACAGTAATAGCCGTATAGACTGATAGATAAATACAAGTAACACATTTTTGATTTTAGAGATGAGGTTTTCTGTGATATTAAACTAGAAACAGATGATGGTGGAAGTATATTCGGTCATAAAGTGGTTTTGGCATCGGCTAGTCCATATTTCCATGGAGTTTTCACAAATTTTAAAGAAAATAATCAAGATATTTTTGTCATCAAAAACTTAGATTCCACCGCATTACAACTATTAGTAGAGTTTATTTATTCAGGGCAGGTCACAGTCACTGACAAAAATGTACAGGTAATAATGGTGATGTTTAATTTTAATTGGTTGACAAAATTATTTAATTTATTTTTTGTTTATTTCTCAAGGATTTGTTATCAGCATCAAATATTTTGCAGTTACAAGACGTAAAAGAGGTGTGCTGTGATTTTTTACAGGCACAACTATGCCTTACAAATTGTATTGGTATATTTGCGTTAGCTGATTTACATAACTGTACGAAATTGTTATCAAGTACAGAATTATATATTCAACAGCACTTTTCGTACGAAATATTTTTTTTATTATAATAGTTCTATAATGAAATTGTAATTATTATTGTTATTATATGGTCCTTAGAGAAGTGGTAGAAGGAGATAAATTCCTGTCCTTATCATCCGAACAAATTACTAAGTTGATTGCCAGTGAGGAACTTAAAGTTCCATCTGAAGAAAAAGTAGATGAATTAAAATTGATAATTGTTATACTTTAGTATTAAAGAAGGAACAATTAAATAACTTATTTATATATATTATTATATTAAGTATATTGATTGTTGTAGGTATTTGAAAGTGTGATTTGATGGGTAAAACATGATTTGGATTCTAGAAAACAAATTTTGCCCCAATTAATGGCACATGTACGTCTACCATTAACATCGAAAGATTACATACTAAAACATGTAGTTACGGAACCTCTTCTTAATAATTGTCCTAAATGTAAATTTTTTAATAAATATGATTTTCTTGCGATTTATCATATTATACTTTATATTTTTATAATTTTTCAAGGTAAAGATTACGTAATTGAAGCATTACATTTGTATTTACTTAAGTCAGATGAGATTTTCGCCATGCCACATAACATCCGGACAAAACCTAGACAGTCTGGTGGTTCTCATAAAGTATGACCACGTTATAATTTATTTCTTTTTCTAATATATTTAACGATTTAATGATCTTTAACAGATTATTTTAGTTGTTGCTAGAAAAGAACTCAATGGTAAACAATTAGATAGTTCAGAATGGTATGACCCAAAAATCAACCAATGGCAGACTGGACCAAAAATGATTACACCACGTTGCAGTGGTGGTCTAGCTGTAGTAAAAGACAATTTTGTGTTATATATCGGTGGTTGTAATCAATTTTATTCATCTCTTCGATCTGCTGATCTTATAGATTTATCTTCAGAATCACTTAGTTGGAAACCAACCACTAACATGTTAGTTCAACGAAAATGGTTAGGAGTTGGTGTGATAAATAATTTTGTATACGCCGTAAGTTATATTGACATTTTACATACGAGATGATTAGTAATTTCAGTTATTAAGTTGTACCTAATATACATTTTATAATAAATTCAAGGTTGGTGGTTATGATTATAATAGATGGCCTTTAAAAAGTGCAGAGGTTTTTGACTGCAGAACTCAAGAATGGCATATGGTAGCTAGTATGTCTATTGAAAGACATAGTTTTGGGGTTGGAGTATTGAATAATATTTTATATGCGGTAATGTAATATTTTATTATATTATGAATTTCCTCGAACATATAACCACTGAATATATCCCAAAAATAAAATTTTTCGATAGTGAACTTAAAATTTTAAATTTACTTATAAATAATATACTAATTCAAATATTTGTTTAAATACTAGCTTAATTAAATTATTTAATAATTACACGAGTAACTGATTTCTTGTGTTGACTGAAAAACCAATACATTGTAGAAGTATTAAAATTCGAATATTTTTTACAGTTTCATACAATATATATTAATAAAAATAAACTTAGTATTGTTATTAACTATTGGACTTGATAATAGTGTTTATGTTTGAAAATATTCTGGACAAACTATGTAAAAGTAAATGTCTATTTTCGACAATTCATAATATTTTTCATTTTTTTTATTTGCTTATTCATACACGTACAAGATTTATTTTCTTATAATTACTATTGAAATGATACAAACTTATTTTAGTTGACCTTTCATAAATATGTATTCAATCTCTGACATTGGAAAATACCATGCATTAATATATAAATCTTGTTTTCCATATGTTTATTTTCAAGGACAATTTTTAATGCGCAAGTTTTACTAATTCAAATGTGTATAGGTAGGAGGTTCTAATTCAGTGCATAAATTAAACTCCGTCGAATGTTATCATCCCGGGCTTGATAAATGGACACCAGTCGAAGAAATGTCTGTTCGTCGAAGTGGAGTGGGTGTTGGAGTTTTACATGATGTACTGTATGCTGTAGGTGGCTGGGATGGAAATCAGGTTTGTAGTAGTGTCGAAGCATACAGTCCAAGTACAGGAGTTTGGACTAATATTCCGGACATGCATTTGTGTCGGAGTAGTGCAGGTATGACTACTCGTTTAATAATTCTTAACTATTATTGTATGAAACATATTTTTTTAAATATATTAATTAATTGAAGTTTAACTTCTTAATATAATAGGAGTAGCAGTATTAGACGGATTATTGTATGTCATCGAAGGTTGGGACGGAACTTCTTATTTGGATTCTGTAGAATCTTACAATCCTAAAACTAATAAATGGACCATGGTCACTGCGTCAATGAAGATTGCAAGGAATTTTGTCGAAGTTGTAGTCATTGAAAGGCCACGACATTTAAAAAAATGGAATCAATCATGTTTTTCATTTTTGATTAAATATATCAATATATATTCAATTATCTCATTTTGTACAATAGTATCTTTATTCTTTTTCTATTTATTTTCTAGTTTTTGATTGTTTTAATAATGGGGTTTTTATACCTACACTAGACATTTACAGTTGATAGGCCACCATATCCATATGTTTAAATAACAGCATTCAATATGTTTTATTTTTATACCACTACTGTCCTAATTTGTATGATAATATATTTATTGTTTTTCTATTAATGGTATACAGTTTTTGGTTGTTTTATAAAAATATTTTTGTATTATACCTCTTCGTCAATATCAAGAAACTTTGCAGTTAATGTTGTCGTTAATTAATATGCATAAAATGTTAAATTTTTTTGATGATTGTCAATTTAAAACAAGGTTTCTCGTGAGTCTTTAATACTGTAACGAAATTATGTAAAAAGTATAGACCTTTAGGTAGACAGTTAAATAATTCTATAGATATTTTATGTTCAAATTTGTATGACATTTAATATTTGATTGAAGAATAACAATTTTAGTCATTTCGTTTTGATTTAATAATTAATTCGTTGATATATAAAACTTTTAAAGTAAGTACATAATGTTATATATTTTACATGCTTGATGACATTTTCAAGTGCAATGTTTTCAACAAAAATTACTAATTCAACCTACAGTGTCATTTGTAGTCGAATAATTTTTTTGTAAATACCTAATGTTTCTCTTAACGATTCACAATTTAGTATAATAGCTATTACAAAGCAACGTACTAAGTACAGGTACCAATATTCTAATATAAAACAATTGGGTTTTATAGAGTAGGTAACGACAAAAACTAGTACTTATTTTAACAATTTGTCGACTTTTGGGAAGTGGATAATTTGGTAGCTAATCTAAACCAATTACAAATTATTATTATTATTATCAACGTGATTATATTAAATTATATAGTTAAGTATGTAGTTACCTACACGTATTAAACAAAATGTGTGCTATAATAATATGTACTCTACTTTTAACATTGCATAAAATAATTAAATGATTTGTTATCCACATGCATGTTACAAGTCGGTTGACCGTAGCCTCGTACTTGTGGAGTTTGTATATAGATTTAGTAAATAAAGTAACAAACACACGTTTTAATATTCAATTAATAAAGTTTATTGCGTTCTGAACATATACAGACAATGGCACTATCTCCATTCTCCACTGGCTGTCTTACCATCTTAACGTTCCTTATATCTAAACTTATGTAGGACAATCCCTCCTATATAAAAAGTGCTTACTCGCAGTTTCGGGATTGTACCTGTTTACACTAATTTACAATAATCATTTCATTTCATAATTCTAAATGTTTTATAAATACTACATTTCTAATTTGTTTCCTAATTGCTACATCCTTAGTTACTTCCTATGTTTAATAATACCAATTCATAACACTCCCCTTGTTGAATGAAAGCTCATGCCCTCATGAGTTTATTTTCTTATTACATTCTTTTTTTTTTTTTTTTTATAAAAACAAATATTTTATACATTCATAAATCATTATATAATTACATCTTAAATCTACTTAATTTCTACGCATTGTATGTCGTCTACTGATTTTGTATTGACCAATGCTTTAATATAACTCATTGATAATTTATTTTGTTTGTACAGTTTAAAACTTATCCTACTTATTACAATTATTAACACTAATATACCTATACCTATTCCTACTGTTACGTATGTTATATTAGATACAGTTACATATTCTATACTATCATCTATTTGTGACTGTAATAATAAATCTAATTGTTTTGCGTTATTTGCTAATGAATGAAAATCGGGATAATATGAATTATTTATTTTTGGAAAATCATCCTGTATCCTACTAGTTTGATATTGTTTCATATTAGCCGTTATGTTCACTCTCGGAATGAAATCATACGATGTTTTCGTTACTATTGATCTGGTGGGGGTTAGCTCATACTCTTCCGCTGCCACCAATGTTACAAGTCGGTTGACCGTAGCCTCGTACTTGTGGAGTTTGTATATAGATTTAGTAAATAAAGTAACAAACACACGTTTTAATATTCAATTAATAAAGTTTATTGCGTTCTGAACATATACAGACAATGGCACTATCTCCATTCTCCACTGGCTGTCTTACCATCTTAACGTTCCTTATATCTAAACTTATGTAGGACAATCCCTCCTATATAAAAAGTGCTTACTCGCAGTTTCGGGATTGTACCTGTTTACACTAATTTACAATAATCATTTCATTTCATAATTCTAAATGTTTTACAAATACTACATTTCTAATTTGTTTACTACTTGCTACATCCTTAGTTACTTCCTATGTTTAATAATACCAATTCATAACAGTAAGGAACTAAACACTGTTTAACTAGTTGACGCCTGAGGTCTGGTTTATAATTTACTATAAAAAATAGTCATAATAAGTTAGTCAGCAGTATTTTAGATTCTGAGTGGAGTGATGATTGTATTAATTTTACAATGATGTGTTACTTTTTTTTTATGTGTGTTACTTTGTGTTACCTTTTAGGACAGTAAAAGTACTTAGACTTTCTTCAACTGTATCTTTTATGATAGAAAAGTAAATGTTGTTAGTGCATGGACTTTGGTGCACTGTTGGTGACACTGTGCACTTGTGCTAGCGGTGCCAAAGGTACATAGTACAACCACAGAATAGATGAAATCATTCATCTATTCTGTGGTACAACATTGTCGTATACATACGGTGGCTTTGTTTTCATATATATGTAGTAGTATTGACGAACAAGAGGTTATGTCGTTATGAATACTTATGTTTTAAAAATGTGATATCTCATGTATTATGTTATGTTTTAAAGTTGTAAAATTC
>NC_042494.1:29560845-29601965 GCF_005508785.2 Acyrthosiphon pisum
TTCTTCTTCTTCCGTGACTTCGGCCTTCAAGACCATATCGTCCAACAGATTTGTCTCCGTGTTTCCCTATCTAAAGCTAATTCCTTCCAATCCATTCCTGGTCTCACTTTCTCTATGTCTTCTTTGATCCTATCTTCCCAGCATAACCTCGGCCTTCCAAGTGGTCGTTTTCCTTTCGGTGCATTCTCTTGTATTATTCTTATCAATGACCCTATTTTTCTCCAAGAATGTCCTGCTCACTAAAGTCTTCTTTTGGTGATATCTTCTTTAATGCTTGGTCTTTGGTACAAATCCTGAAGTTCCTTGTTTTTACGTATTCTCCATTCAACTGTAGATTCGTCTATACATGGTCCATACATTTTCCTCAGTACCTTTCTTTCAAACACAAATAGAGCATTTTCGTCTATTTTGATCATGGTCCAAGTTTCCGAACCATATGTCGCCACTGGCTTGATAAGTGTCTGGTATAATTGGAACTTCAGATTTTTTGAGATTATTCTAGATCTTAATACCTTTGTCAGGCCAAAATAACATTTATTGGCAGCTTGTATTCTAGCTTTTATTTCCGTACCTATTTCATTCTGCTGTGTAATTAGTGTGCCAAGGTATTTGAACTGCTGCAATCTTTTGAATTTGTAGTTTTCGACTTCTAGGACCTCGTTGCGGCAAGCTATTTGCTCATGTCTTTGCACTACCATATACTCAGTTTTCTCAGCGTTAATCTCTAGGCCTGCACGTTTAGCAGCATTTATGAGTTTTTTTGATTGTTCCTTAAGTTTATCTTTGCTTTCAGCCTTCAAGACTATATCGGCTGCATATGCCAATATTTCAATGTTATTTTCTCCTAATTTTACTCCTTCCTTATCTAGGGCTGCTTCTTTAACTACTTTTTCTAATACTATGTTGAATAAGACCGGTAACATAGCGTCACCCTGCCTTAGTCCAGTTGTCACTTGTATCATTTTTGATAGGGTATGTACTACTTTTACCTTGATGTCAGTGTGACTAATACAGCCCTCGACGAGGTTTATTAACTTACTAGGCATTCCGAACACTTCTAAAGCCTTGATTAAGGACGCTCTATGTATTTAATCATACGCTTTTTTGTAGTAAATGAAAACCATATACACGCTTTTGTCATACTCTCAAGTTTTTTGTAACACCTGACGTAGAATGAAGATTTGATCTATCGTGGAGTGGTTTTGCCTGAAACTGGTCTGGTAGTCTCCTATAATCTCTTGAATCTTCTGCCCAAGGTTTGATTCTGTCCAGTATACAGTAAGATAAAATCTTATACGTTATATTAAGCAGGGCAATCCCTCTATAATTGTTGCATATTTGTTTGTCTCCTTTCTTGTGGATCGCATAGTCTAAGGCTGTTTTCCATTCCTTTAGTATCTCTTCTTTTTGCCATATTAAACTTATTAAACGATGAATATATTTAACAAGATTATCCTCACCTGTTTTAATTAACTCTCCGGTAATCCCATCTTCACCGGGTGACTTGTGGATTAGAGTGTTCTCTACAGTTCAGCAACTGGTTGAAGTATTGAGCTCATTCCTCGACTATGTCGTCTCTATCCGTTAACAAAGTATCATTTTCGTTTCTTAAAAACATTTCTTTCGGCTTAAAATCCTTGCTTAAAGAGCTGATTTTCTTATATAAGTCTCTTGTCTTATGATTTGTATGGTCCTGATCAGTACTTCTTACTATGTCTTTGATACATTTTCGTTTCTCGCTTCTCATAATTTTGCTTGCTTCTTTTAGCCTTGTTTTATATCTTGAGAATTTTTCTTCATTTTGAGTATCCTTTAACCAGACTTCCCTCGCTTGCTTCCTGCGTTGTATGGCATTTTCACAAAATATGGTTAAACCACGGATTCCTCGTGAATCGTCGTTTCCCAACTGTTTTTTCTGTCGCTTAACGGATAACATTTCTGATAGCAGACCATAAGCTTTCGATATCATCATTCCCGTTATCTATATGTTCATCATTTACCTCATTTGATATATTCTTACGGGAATCTTCACAAATTTTAAGGTCACATAATTTTTGTATATCAAAGATTTCTGTTTGTTCTTCTTTTCTCTTTTTTGTTTTCCTCAATTTCACTTTAAGTCTCCCTACCACTAGAAAGTGATCAGATCCACATTCCGCACCGTGGAAGCTCCTTACATCTAGTACACTATTGCCGAATCTCGCATTCATTAATACATGATCAATTTGATTAATATATCTGCCATCTGGGGACCTCCAGGTACCTTTATGTATTTCCTTATGTGGAAATGATGTACTTTTTATTTTTAAGCCCCTTCCTGTAGCTAATTCGATTAGTCTGAATTCATTGTTATTTTATAGCTGATGTAAACTATTCGATCCGGTAGTTGTTTTGAAGCACTCTTCTTTACCAATATTTGCGTTGAAATCCCCTAATAAGATTATAATGCAATGTCTGGGTATTCCCTCTAACGTGGATTTAAACAGTGAATAAAATTCCTCTTCCGCTCCCTAGTAATAAAATCCGCCCCCTAGTAATAATCAATTCACTCCATTAATAATTATGATAATTCTAATATTAGGATCTTAATTTTGTTTTTGTTACATAATATTCATGAAATTTATGGTGGGTAACCTAACATTGGACGTCCGTGGTTTGAACTCTTAATTTTTCATCACTCCGGGAAACAACCACTTGTAATAGAAAGTACCTTCCCTGCCAGATGGCTGCAATGTGTGAATTTTAGTTTTGGCCAGTGTTCGGAACGTTCACTAAAAAAATGAATTCGTTCACGTTCGAATTCATATTTTTTTCAAATGAACGCGTTCACGTTCACGTTCTTTGAAAATATGAATGTATTCATTTCATCATTCATTTAACTAATTAAATAAAATTTTTATGTATCGTTTAAATACGAATACTAAATCGTGGAAATCATAATATAATTGGTGTTATAATATGTCCAGGCGTGCCCACTGGAATTTCATGTATTTTATTTTCATAATAATTTGTAATATATATTATATATCATAATAATATTATCAATCAATATTTATTAAATAATAAATAAATTTGAACGTCTTAAAAATGCATTAAATACTTATAAACGTCGTTCACGTTCACGTTCTATATTTGAGAAAAACGAGTGACGTTCACGTATCATTCACTAAATATGAACGTGAACGACGTTCTTTCCAAACACTGGTTTTGGCAAGATTACCCCCTTCCGATTAATGCCTATGACATGGGAGTGTGTTTCTTATTTCAACTTGACCTCTGAAACGGATACTGCCCTGATATCCACTACTGTCAGATGACTGCGAAACCACTGCAAGTCCATAACCGCTGTGATGTAAAAAAAATAGTCCAGTGGTGATTATATGTAAATAATTTAAATTCGCAAAGACCCCACAGTAACAATAATCAAATCGGCGTGTCTGTCTATATTTTAAAGTATACGTACTAGTGTATTACGTATATTAATATAAGTACCTAATTTGTTTTTCTATTGGTCATACGGTATTACGTATTGTTGACCAATTAGTCGCATATATTATCAACTATTATATTATAATATTGTTACCTATATTATGTTTATCAATAATGTCAACCTATGTACTGTAAAGAATGGTGTAAATATAGGTTCATGATATTATAATAAATAAATAGCTTAAAATTACTCCTATTAATATATTTAAAATGTCAGTGTGCATTTAAAATAATAATATAGGTACATTGTACAACACTTGTACCTTCGTAATAGCCAAACGTTACAACAATCTTTGCAATAAATATTTTTTGATTTACAACAAACTAACTAAAATCGTTTGGTAGATATACCTATTTTTTGTAGAATTATCCAATTCCATAAAAAAAAAACATAAGATATCGGTCTCGGTTCTCAACTTGGATTGTCTTGATTTAATGTTTTCAAATACTTTATCCGACTACATTATTGTCTGATGAAGAACGTACCAGTGGAATTGAAATATTATAATAATAATATACAAATGTTGAAATAATGAAATGTAAATAGGTACCTAGCCCAGACAGCATTTTGTAATGATAATATTATAAGAGTATTATAATAACATTATACTAATATTATTCGTTATTATAATATTATAATAATATTATTAAACAAAAAATTGCTGTCTGGGAGGTAACTTGAAATTTTAATATTCAACACTGCTATATTTTATAGTGCGATATGATGGCGTTATTAAAGACAACATGTATGTGCCAAATCTTAAAATGAGGGATTCTTGCATTCCTTTAAAAAATACAATTGTAAAAAGCCACGCATTACCACGAGTCAAAATTGTTATGTTTTAAAGATAATTCCATATAATTATAGTATTTAAAATGAATGTAAAATTTTAAAATAATGCGGCTTGTAAGTTTTTAAGTTTTTAATTTCAAACAATGTGTACTTATCAAATGTGTATCCTTTATAATACATTTCTTCGTTTTAAACTTTAAAATCGATTTTTCTGAAAACTATTAATATTTTGAGTTGCGTGGCTGTTACGTTCTATATTTGCCAAATGTGTGTATGTGTATGTGTTATATTGTGTCTTGTGTCTGTATATATATGAAAGATTAGTTATATATAGATCGTATACAACTACTACACAAGTATACAACATAAAAAATGTCAAGAGTCCACGTATATAATATACACTCGAGTATACACACACACATTTATATATATATACTATGTATATTGTATGCCCTGCAACCGCAGTGCGTGTGTGGAAAATGCCTTGTTTTTGTTGAAGCGGTTAAGGCGGTTTAAGTAGAAATAATAAAATCAATAAACCGAGGCCTTCGGGATGCGAAGTAAAGGTCCGGGCGAAATATGTGTTTACCTCCTGCTAAGTATATATACGCGTAATTATAAACAAGCGCACTCACACACGCACACACACACCCACATACGCTAAATTATATTTACACTCGTATGTCTCGTAAACGCTGAGAACAAATCGCGCGCCGTTGACGTCTCGACGGGGCGTGTATATTATGTAGATACTTGCAATGCGTGCAACAACGCGTAATAATACTTTCGTACAGCCGCGGTACAAGTGCACAACCGTACTTATATACCTATATAATATTGCCGTGGTTGTGGTAGATACGCGTCTGAACCATACATATATATATATATATGTATAGGTATAGTATAATAATAATAATATGATGGTGATGATGATAATCATGATATATTGATATAAACCTACGGTATCTTGCGTGCATATTATTATATTATTATACATATGTATCTTTGTATCTATCTGCTTTTGTCATTCAGTCGTGTACACTGCACTACGTTACGACGCATGTATATTATTATATACCTATTGATAAATGATAAACGATGTCTCGCCACGGGCAATAATAATAATATTCATTCCGGCAGTCGTATAATATTATATGCATGTAGGTATAAGTATTAAGTGTACCATTTTACGTGTATCATTTAGATATGATCAGCTGTCTGTCCGCTTACAATATAGTGCCAATACATACAGGGCGATTGAGTGATTCCCGAGTATGCTCGCGCCTTTTTTCTTCAATAATGCAGTACCTACCTAATTCAAAATCTGATTTTTGAAATTCATAAAAACACCGAAAACCATATTTTCAAAGTCTTGAGATATTATGTAGTACTATTAAAGAATGTCTTATGGAGATAGAAACTTCTGTTTTTTAAATGAGTAGGTAGGTAACCTTAGGTAGGTACTCCCATTTTCTATTGTAAATTATTCAGCGGATAATTTTTCCGAAAATGTATCAAAATGTGATCGAGTAGTTTTCGAGTTATTTAACTTTATGTATACTATAGATGATTATGGGTTTGGAAGACATGGCGCTAAGATGATTTTAAAATCTTGGTAATAAGTACCTAATCTATCAATATTTATAATTTTAAAAGTGGTCAGAGTACAATAAAATACTAAATCCAATATTTTATATTTTTGTAAAACCATTTTAAGGACTATTATATTATCCTTAAACTTTAATACTTTATAGTTAACCTTATTATACCTAATTTATACATATAAACCTCTGAGCAGAGTGCACATGATGTATAATGTACAGAGTGATTCACTGATTCACCAATATTATTTTAAATTCTTAGCGGAGCGAAGAATGTATTGATTTTATAATGATTTGTGTTTATATATGTTTTTTTTGTGTGTGCCCGTGTACACGATAAGTAGGTAGTCGAAATAATACTTCAATTTTAAACTTCACTATCTTTTCCTATGGTAAAATGATTCTAGTTGATGCATTCAGGTGGTAAAAATATAATATTCTCAGTAGTTTTCAAAAGTGCCGCGAAAAACACTTTACGCAAAATTGGTTTTCGACAAAATTGATTTTGGTTAGAAATGAATAACCTAGATACTTGAAATTTACACTATATGTAAATATATTTATTTTATAATATTGTGTATTCTATACTTGATAAAATTTTCAAAATATTTTAACTCGTTTTGAGCTGTTTACGGATATTTGATTTTTTTAGTTTTTTTTCAATGAATGGCAATAAATTAAATAAAATTGTACATTTAGTATTAAAAATATTGTTTTCATGCTCTTAAGATTTTTAAGTTCAAATTTTTATCAAATTGAAAATTTACAAATTATTTTGCAGTTAAAACTTTAAAAGCTTATAAAATGTTCAATTTTTATAGATAAAGATTGAACATTTAAAACAAGGTTCCACGTAAGTAGTTCATAATGTAACCAAAAAATCTAAAATATATATATATATATGCACAGTTTTTTTATAGTTATTTTAAGTTAAAATTTGGATGAAATTAAATATTTATAACAAAAAATATTATTTGTGGGTACTTTAAACTTCTAAAGCAAAATATAATATTAACTCAACTTACCGACTATTGTATTAATAATAAAAATATAAATATAATATAAAATATCCTAAGCTGACACAGTGGCGGATCCAGAGGGAGGGCAAAGTGGGCATCCCCCAATCGCCGTAGTTTCCCTATGTTTCACACCATGTTTAGCCAATTTTGTAGCTAATTTTCGTACTGTTTGTTTTGCCCCCTCCCCCCCCCAATTAAGCTCTTGATCCGCCACTTGACTGACAAACCACTCGGCTCAGAATCGTTTTTCGTAAACAATGATATTATATTATTGCGTTCAAATTTAACATAATCCATTACAGTGACCCACTTGTAACCTACTGTAGTAATGACGTACTGTACAGCAGAGCGTCACTCATATTCCCGCTTTTTGCCATTAATAATGAAAATATTCAAAATCGGATTTTTGTAACTTTTAAATAAAGACCATATTTTACCTTTCTTGAATATTATGTTACTTCATTGCTACTACTATTAAAAAGTACTGTGGGTATACAAACTTCTATTTTTCAAATGAGAATCATACCTATTCTATTGTACATTATTTAGTGGATAATTTTATCGAAAATGTTGATGTACATGTACGATGTACCTAATTCCAAAATCAAACTAGTAGTTATCCAAATCTCAGTTATTTAATGTTTATAAAGATAATAATCCTAAAAAATGGTTTTAAAAAAATATAAAATAGATGTAATAATATGTTGGATCTAGACATCTAGTATTTATTAAACATCAACCATTTTTACATAATTATTACTTGATTATTTACTAAAATGTTTAAATCACTACAGCGTCCATATCTACTAAATCCATTATTATGGAACTATTATCCTTAGTACACAAAGTTTAACAACTTAAATATTTCAAAATGTTACAAATTTTTCCACCTAGACCGGCTAGACCCTAGGGCACTTGCCCCATTTGCCACCCTCTTGGCACGGCTCTGACAACTTCTACGTGATACCTGAATACCTGATATCTAAGTATCTAATTTACAGTAAAAAAAAGTTCAATATGCGGAATGATGAGCTCTTCAGCTCCCAAGCACTCCCCCAACCATTGATCCACCACTTCGCTTATTGAGTAGTATAAAAAATATCAAGAATTTTAAAATATGGTATTTATAAGTATATTTAAAAATTCCAAAAATCAGATTTGGAATAACTGCATTATTGGAGAAAAAAGGGGGTTAGCATGTTGGTGAATCACCTTGTACCTATGTGATTGAACTTAATAACACACGTCTAATAGTATAATATATGTATATTTTATTAAGTTTAGGTATCTGTTTACAGGTCCTGTAAAGATACTTTTAAAAAGTACTTGAGTAAATACTCAAATACATTTTTTTTTAAGTATTTAAGATACTACTCAAATACTTTAATTATAAAGTATTTCAAATACTACTCAAATACTTTTGGTTTTTAAAGTGGGTTTCTAATTATCGTAATATAAACACATAGGTAGTAGGTAATCTAATAGTTATCTAATAGTTTTAATGGGAATATTGTTATTCAATATTCAATAACTTATTTTAGAAATCTGGTTTTCAGAAACCTTTGGGCTCGGCTAACACATAAATACAGAATATTAAATAAAACTATTATTCTATTATTGTAGTTGACAATAATATTTTTCCAACCAATTATTTCGAATGAAAATAAAATGTTCGAAATAAAAAACCAAAGTATTCAATACCAAAAAGTATTTAAAATACCATTCAAAATACTTCATGCTGAAAGCATTTAAAAAGTTATTCAATACTTAAAAAAGTATTTGAATACTTTTACTCAAATACTTTTACTTAAATACTTTACAGGACTGTCTGTTTATCATCGTATTACATAATATTAGGTATATAGGTATAATTTGTTATAATAATATGTTATTTTATGTGTACTCGCATATTTAATCGAAACACTCTCTCACGCTCATCGCTCACAATGTGTAACATATACGCATCTTGTTTATATTCAGTGGCATATTTTTGGGGGATGGTTGATGGGAGTATTTCCCGGGGAGGCTCCTTTAAGAATTGGACTAGATTTTTTTTTCCAATGTATTTTACTGATTTATTGTATGTATTATTATTTATTATATAACAATAAATAATGTTGCCAAACTTTAAGCTTTAGATAAAATAAAAAATTAATACTATACATTTATACTGTTTTAAAATAAAATCAAGAAGTCGTGGAAGGACGGAGGGGGAGAAGCCTTACGCATTAAACATTTTTTAATCGTCCCTCTCCCATCCTTCTCCATTTTGGTCTCGAGCTTCGGATAGGTTTTGCGATCGTCGAGCCGTAGTATATGTGTACACAACATCGTCGTCGTTGTTATTGTCCGCATATATACGTCACGGACGTGGCTGCAAAGCGCATGGACCACTCTATATATAATATATATATAATACGGCCGTGCCGGGTTGCTGCGTTCCCATAGCGACGGGACGATCGGCGGCGGCGGCGACGAGTACAACGACGACGATGATGACGACGACGTGATCATTATATATTATTAGTCAACATGCCAACAGGCAAGTGATCGGACACACTCATATTCGCACCGTGATACAGACGACTCGCTCATATTTTAATACGCTCGCTCTATTATTATTTTTACAACACTCCTGCAGCGCGTCACAATCATCAATAGCGGTATTCGTTTCGGGACTCGTCGTTCGGTTTTCTGAAAATTTGTTGTACAATAATTTCGGTGTTATCTCCGTGGGTCCAGCCATTCGAATACGGAACGCGGTCGCCCGGCCGATCTGTCACAGCCGCGTCAGACGCCTCCGGTGCGTAATATCGTATTGTTTCATTTATTTAGGTCTCCGGTCTCGAAAACGATGTCCTCCTCGGCATTGTCCTCAGATTAGTAACTGGCCGTCCAAAATTTACAGGTGAGTTTCTATGTACGATACGTAATAATAAGTAATAACGCTAAACATTTATCCCACTTATATAATATAGTTAAGTTATTAGTTATACAGTTATGTAATGTTATATGTAATGTAACTGTTATCCGTTTAAATGTCTATACAATATATAACATGTCCAATGTCTCACGTATTGTTGTAAAAATCATAATATTATCGTTTAGTGTCATTTCAATAGGTTATAAAATCATATTTTGGTCCATTTACGTATGTTATATTGCGTAGGTGTACGCGCAACAAACTATCGATAAATAATAATTATATATGTAAAGAAATATTTATAGATTCATTTATGCAATTACCAGATTACAGCTTGACCGTTAGTTATTATATCACTTGAATAGTTTAATAATATAATTTTACGTGATTTCATTACCATAACTGTTGATGATATACGATAACGTTTTTCCCAATATCGTATTTATTCTCTTCTGTATTTTAAAGAACTGCGACTTTTGAATTTTTTATAACCCATTCTAAATTAAATTTAATAAGGCAAATTGAATTGATAATAATATATAATGATATGGACGACTGATAATATTATTATAGCTTTATTTAAACAGTATGTGTGTAATATTTTCGAAAAGAGTAATAATTTATAGCCCGAAGGGTATACATTTATTATGAGTTATGACTTATGACGCATTCAATTCACATATGTAGTGAAATTGCATACACAATGCGCCGTCTTAAGATTTCCCGTTAATGGTATGTATTCATCAGATATGCGTAATTTACTATATATTTTAGATTCTGAGCGGAGAGATAAATGTATTGATTTTACAATGATGTGTATTTTATTTATTTACTTTTTAATTTTTTTTTGTGTCTGTGTACTTACACGATAAGTAGTTGAAATAATGGTTCGATTTACAACTTTTGATAATTTATTTGCTAGTATCATGGGTATCAACAAAACAACTTAAAAACACTATAATATTAAATAATAACTGTTAAATAATAATTTTACAGTTAACAATCATAAAAATACTTGACATTTTTTAGTTAATTTGCTAATAATGGAATTAATACTGTTTCAAATATATACTGGAGCATTCTTATATACTTTGTATTTCCTTGTACCCAATGCAATTATCTAAACAATAATGTAAATCGTGTTCGTATTTTTTAATCATCAAAATATTAATTTCATTTAAAACAGAGTAAATATTTATCCACACATACATAATATATAATCACATACCTAATACATTTATTTTGATTTTTGAAAAATCACGCTCATTGAAATTAAGCCTAGTGTTAAATTTTAAATAAATTATATTTGTTATTCGTTTATTACTTATAATCAGTTATAGATCTAACTTAATACTACAAAAATATTTATTATTTTTTGTTTACAAGCTGTTTGGTGTTTGAACATTGAACAACATTTTTAAATTAGCTTTAAATAAATTATTTGTGAATATAGTATAATAATATATTATTATATAATAGGTATATTGAGTACCTATGTTTGTTCTTACTACTTATTTAAATATACTTTTTACATCCAGTGAAATAAACAAATATCTTTCGACAACATTCATATACCCATAACAGTAATATAGGTATAATATAAATATGACCAAGACACGCTTACTATAAATTTTACGAGTTCATGACTTAAAACATTAACTAACTTAATTAAATTTCCCCAAAGTATATAATCCAAATTTAATTACGATTTTTCAAAGTTAATAATTAAACACCTAGCATCCGGCGATATTACATTTCCTGTAAATTACTAATATAGTTGTTTCAGAAAGTAAAAATTGATTAACTCAATAATAAATTAAAATATATACCTATTTGATAAAATTGGGAGGTAGTTATACATTATACTTACTCATTTATAACTTGTTTAATCATATTATAACCAATAACTATTTACATTAGAGAATATAAATAATTAAAAAATTATACATCGTTTAAAAATGTGGTGTTACACTTAAACTTTTTAATTATCTACCAAAAATAACATTTTTACATGCTATACCCATTAAAATAGTACACCTTAACGCTATCTTATCGTATGTGATCTACCACAGATTGCGCTCTACCACTCGATTACAATGATACTATGATAGTATTTAATGCACATACCTACTCAAAGGAAAAAAAGTTTGTTGAGTACTTTGAGTCTTTGAGGCTAAAAGTTACACAAAAATTTGTGATATAACTGCTGATATGCTTCCAAAATATAATATAATAATAGGATTTTATATACTGATTATTAAATGTAATAAAGCAGCAATTACATAATTATACTATGGAAATTAATCAATATAAAGGGATACATTCAACTTTTTTTTAAAAGACATGGTACAAATATTTTGATATTGTTATTCTAATTATTAATTATATTTTAAAAGAACACAATTTAAGAGCATACATTTGTAAGTGATAAATAACGATCGTTAACGATGTCAGTGCCATTGATGTTTGATTATATAATAATAACAATATATTTATAATAATTTCGAATGTTATTTAATTCGTCATTAAAACCACTTCTACATCATTCAGTTCGAAAATAATATTATTAAATAATAAATATTGCTGTAGAGTGGCAAAAACAGAGCGCATACTGCAGTCGCAATGGTTCCAATAGAACACATACGACGATATAGCCCTCCGTATTGTCCCTTCGATGGCATTGTAATACCTATAGAGCATATTATAGTCTAAAATGTAAAAGTGCACTAGTTCCATACACATACTACAAAATATGTCCCACTATACGTTTCTACTACAGAACAGGCCAAATAACTTAATAATTTGTATACTATAACATATATAGTTTATAAAAATTATTGATTTGAAATGTTAGAATAGATACCTAATGACCATTATTAATATTTAATAAAAATTGATTGTATATTTATATGCGTACAAGAACAAATTAACAGTGTAAACATAAATGTCAAGTCAGGAATGTTTTTGAAAAAAATGTATAAATATATCGCTTACACAGTTACACTTGACATACATAATTTATATAGATTTTAATAAATAATGAAAAATATGTGAGCATGGATAGTATTCCAAGCTTTTTTTTCAATTTTAGAATTATAAAGAAATATTCTGATGCTGGGTTGAATAAAAAATGAATTCATTTACTGGTTGATTAAAATTAAATGGACCAATCATGAACCACTAAATCTTGTTTAAGATACCATTAGCTCACTATAATATTGATTCACTAAATGTTTAGTGACTGCTTATGTAACCTTGTATTTAATTTAATTGTTTTCAATAGAATAGCGTATTACTTTTTAAGTTAACTAGGCATATTGAAGAAATTTCGGAGGGAACCTTCCGATAGTCTTGTTATGGGCAATGGGCATATAGCATAATATACAATTTCTACTTGAAGTGTAGAATTGTACACATTATTTCTTGTATTGATGATACCTAATGTATTATATCATATCAATGTATTTGTATTTAATTTTTATATTAATTATACTAATTGTATTACAAAAACAACAAAAAAGCAGGTAAGTGGATGTCGCTCTGCTGTACAGTAGATTACAAGAGGGTCATTGTTTCAAAACGATTCTGAGCGGAGACGGTTTGTCAGTCTAGATATTTTATATTTTATTATTATTTATTTTATCATGTAAAATGAATTAATATTAAAATATTATAATTTTTTATTCGTTTCTATGGTGATAAACGAAGCGTTAGAAATTAAAATCCCATTTTTAGCGTTTTTTCGTAATTTTCCCGAGGTTTTTCCCGTGGCATTAAATAACTATTGAGAAAATTGAAAAATGACCTCTCTAAAGTACCATCTTGATCCAATTTTCTAAAATATAAGGTACTATATGTTGAAATCGAAGCACTCCTTCGGGATGAAATTTTGTATACAGGATATAAAAAAAAAATAAAATGAAATAAACACTATTGTAAAAACAATAGCTTCCTCCCTCCGCTCAGAATCTAAAAAAAACAAATATTGCTAACTTAATAGTTAATAGTCAAAAGTCTAGTGCTGAGCGCCTGAGCATCAACTCCGGATCAATCTATATCCGGATTACTTACCGATCCGGATTGAAACAAACGTTACAATCTGTTTTATCCGGATTTAAAATACTAATTCAGATTATGATATAAATTCAGATTATAAAATGTTTTGAAAACAAATATTATTTTATTTATAATTTGTTTTTCTTATCTAAATATATAATTATAATTCCATTGTCGATAGATCCGAGATTGTATATTCGTATTATATGGATAATAATTAATAATGAAAAATAGCTGATTATCTCTAAAACAATGCAGCTGGATTGGGTCCAAAATCCGAATCAACGGATTGATCCAAAATTTAGATTTAATTATTATAATCCATAATCCGGATTGGTCAAAATAGTGTTCAGCACTCTAAACCCCTGAAGTTAAAAAATGTTGTTTATAGTTGGCACCTATTATAAATTATTATTGAAAGTACCTAGTTGGTAAATAACAAGATAATCTTTTAATTGACATTTAATTTGTGGCTTTATACATATTGCAAAGTTCATAATTTATGCCCAAGTCTTGAATTATATTTATTAAACTTTATACTGTTACTGTTTTATAGGTAATCAAAGTGCAGAACTTATTATAAATTTCATATTACATATTATATTGTATTACTATTGAATAAGTAGGTTTAACTGGCCACTATAACCATTGTTCTAGTTCTATTTCACAACGATTATTATTTCTGAATTCTGGGTGCAAATTATGCTTTGTAAAAATTAAATTTGCGTTTTTTGATACTGTACGCTATACCTATAATGGTTTCCTTCATTTTTGAGCAAGCGAGACATTTACTTACATACCTATATTACATAATATTATATACATAATGTTTCAAACTGTATTGGATCCCTTTGAATTTCCTTTGCCCTTGACCAACAAACCGTACGTAATTGTACCGCAAACGACGCGATGACAACGAGCAATTTAAATGCTTTGTAAATGACTGGTTCTCGGCCGACAACTTTGTAGCTGTCATTACAGTATATTTCACTGTCAAACTGCAGGTTGCACGTTCTTGAAACAATTTTCTTCGTATCAAAGTCTTCTCGAAGGAATAGGCACTTAAATGTTAATAAATGCGCGGGTATATACTAATTTACCTCAATGATTTCGTTGACCTTCATCCAACAAAAAGTTTCCGTCAAAAGCTGTTACAATATATCATCATTCATCACCGCCGCTTTTATGCTGATATTTTGATGTAGGTACCTACTGTATAACGGAAAACTTCAGGCTTGAACATACGTTTTTATTTTTTATTTTGATTAATTTTAAATGGTCATGTAAATATATAATATATGGTTTGTAAATTTATATTATGCTAAAATAGCGGATATTAATACTATACTAATGTTTTTTTTAGAAAAATTGCCGAATTCATTTAATCATATGGGTACTATATTATAACATTAAAATCATTAAAATTATTTGTTAAAACTTATGAATGAGATTATTTGAAATATCATATAATATATTATTATAATAGGTAGTATTATTTCCCTCGAGAATACGGCAGTCTATATCGATCCAAAGTAATATATGCATCAGATAAACAATGGTTTTCGACTAACCTATAAAGGGTTACATGTTGAGTTTCCTATTAATAGGAATTTCCTGTTATCCTTAAGTGCTTTACAACAGTTTGCTATTTACCTAATTAATCAAAGAAAGTTATTTATTTAAACATTGGAAGCACTCTTTCAGTAAAATGGTTAGTGTACACTGTACACTGTACAAGTAATTTCAATATTGTGTTTTTTAAATATATATTTCATTCTTAAGAAGGAACTAGATAAAATTAATTTATATAAATCAAATATTATTAATACAATATAAATTATAAATGTACAGAAAAAACTATGTAAATAAGCAATATAATTTTATAATTTATTTATAATTTTACTATAGAAATAATACATAATATGACACTCGAAACAAAGTAAACTTTATTTTAAATTATTCAAATGTACTAATAGCCAATAGGTATAGCATATTTTATACATTTAATTCAATGATCTACCCAATATAGAACAATATTAAATTATATTATTGTAATAAGTTTTGAAAATTGAAATGCATAACTACCTACCACTACATCCATAATAATTTATATTTCTACCATCCAGTGTTTTTTTGGAATTAGAATATAATTCATAAAATATTTATTGAAATGTATAATCCATTAGTATTTAAAGCACGTAGGTTTTTAATTTTTATAGCCTTTGCTAGCTGTTTGGATGGATACATAGCTCCTGAAAAAAGAGATGGCTTCAAATAAAATCAAAAATGTTTGACTACATGAAAATAAATTAAATTCAATATTTCAATACCTACCTACTTACAGATTTTTTTTTAATGCTATGCGTCGTACACCGTACGTACCTACATAATAAGTTTAAGTTTATAAAAAATTAACTTCATTACAGAACTGTTAAAAAAAATTAAATTTTGATATTACATAATATTTTGATTTCTTTAAAACGATTTTTATTAATTTCAAGCATGACCTAATTTCTTTAAAAATTTATAAAAATTAAAAACTCAAATATATTTTAATTACTTTGTTACATTTAGATTCTTAAAATGCGTTACTTACTGTTATGGCACAAAATATATAAACCGCACAAACTTATCTTGGATCGTGGTCAAAACGGAAAATGCAGGATTTTCCCCGTGGTGAACCCAGAGTAGCAAAGCCGGATTATATAGGTTCGATGCCGGTATATATGGTGTCCTGGAATAAATTTATTGCCAATCCAGGAGAAACGCAATTTCGATAAAGCGTCTTATGAACTGACATAATTTAAGTCGTCGTGGATACATTAGTCTTTACCCGAATAATCGCATTATAAAAAACAAAAATACATAAACTGCACGTTATAGTTTAAGATTTTCCCATTGTTAAAAATTATTATTTTTCGTGTATTTTACCATAGAAGGTACCTATATATTATGTATTTATGTAGTACTTATGAATAATTCGGGGAGATAATATTATGTTGTATGTTAAATGACATTTTAAAAGTTGGTTTGAACAAAATTTATTTATTTTTTATTCGATTAAATAAATAACTAAATAATAATTAGTATGTGTAATGTTAAATGTTAAATGTTAAATGTTAAACTATATTGTAAAGAATTTTAAATTACTATTAGTTAATTTAATTTCTTTTATAATTTAGTGCGTGATATAAATAATATTATATAATATCATCTGTTGGTAATTGATATAATATCGATTAGAGAATTTAAAAAAAATATTTCATTATTCGATAATAGATTTACATTATGATTCCATAATCCATAAAAAGGGGTACCTATGATGGTTTGTTAAAACTTTCAAATAATTTATTATAATTAGATTTTAACCTATTTACCCATCGTTGTTAAAAAAATCTAACAATTTATAGAGAGGGAAAGAAATAAAGAGAGGGACTAGAGAGAAATAATCTAATTTTGATGAATATAAATCACAGCAAAAAGTCAGACGCGTGGTGCTAAACATATTTCGTGACTGTGGCAATTCTTTTGAGTCTTCTAAACGCTCTTTCTTTCCGTGAAACTGACTCGAAGTTCTGTTTTATAAACGCATTGTAAACGCAATAATTATGGGTAGGATGGTATTATAGTTGGGTACTGTAGGCCACCTGGACTAAGAACTACGCCGAAGACACTTCAAAGCTAACATCAACATAATTATATGGTTATACATACAATAATAATTAATATACATGTTAATAACAAAATTATTAAACTAATTTTCTGTCAAACACGCTGTGGAATACATTTTATAGATTACGTAGTTATAAACAATTAAGAAATCCAAGTGCGTATGATACATTTTAGTTTTACAGTAAAAAATGTCCCCGCTGATCCTCTTAAATACGATCCTGTGAATGTCAATAATGTATCGTCATTGTTGATGCAAAATAATTAGCAGTGATGCTATCGACTAATTAGCAAATCCTGACTCATTACAAAAATATAGTATCTAACCAAACACCACCCACAAAACAAACATTTTTTAATTAAATGTTTCTTATAATTCTAATATTTTCTTATTATAATTAAAAATAGGTAATAATAATAATATTATTTTAAAAATAGTTTTATTCGGTATTTTGAAATGTTAAAAAGCACCAACTATTATATTTTAACTCTATAGATATTAACCTACGCCTGTACGCCTAAATGATTGTTATATTTATTATTAATCAAACTCAGCAGCCAGCAGATATTATAGTGGAACGGTTGTGTTTGTAACCTTGCAGGTCACGGAAACGGCCCGACAGGCGACAATCAACAGTCATGTGCAACACAATATAAATGTGCCATTATGTGCGTTATTAATATTTTATCACGCATAGTGCACACACTCACCGCAGCCACACGAGAACGCACCCACACATACCTATCGCGTCATGCTATACATTCCATAAATGGCATAAATAATATGATACATCCGGCAGGGGCCGTCATTTCAATTTTTTTTTTTGGTACGCAAAAATATTGAGCGATTTAATGTTTTTTGTCGAAATATTTTATATCATTAATGGCTTATTGACACAATTAATAGGAGGTTAGACCACATAATAATTTAATTAAAGCTACCGTCGATGAGGAGAGGGGAAAGTTTTAATAGTACCTAATTCAAGAAGCCAGCCTTACATTCAGAGCTAATTTATTTATTTGTTTTTAAGTAACTATTGTAACATTGCTTTAGTCTTAAACTCATAGAACATTTACCTAAATGTTACTACCTGCATAGGTACCTACATACCTTACTAGGAACTACTAAGGTACAAAATCATGAGTTTTCAGTTATATATATTGTGTATAATTAATAAGAGGAATAAATTATAGTTGTTATTTTCAACTGTACCTAATGATTAATCTAGTCTAATGTAATATAATTGATTGATTACCTTTTTTTTTTGAAAAATAAAAGATAAATAATAAAAAGATTATTTTTACAATTTTTACAAACAGTTGGCTAAGCAGTAAGCATTGTAAAAATTAAGATATCTAATTACCTAAATATCAGATTTATTATTTTTATTTGGTGCGTTTATAAATATGGTAAATATTAAAATATCATCTAATTTAAACATATTTTTTGATTTATTAAATTTAAAAAATAACCAAGTAATAAAAATGTATGCAGTTATTTAAAATCGAATAAGAAGACTGATATAAAGACCTTATTTCCAAATTCTTGTAATATTTTGTATTAGTTGAAAATTGAAGAGTATCCTGAGGGGATATAAATGAGAATCCTATTTTCAACCGTAAATAATTATTTAGCAGATAGGTAATAATTTTCTGAAAATGTTGAAGTAATGACGTACCTATATATAACAATCAAAATTTGAACAAGTAGTTTTTGAGTTCTTTTTCTGTGTACTAGGATAATTATAGTCCAAATAAAAATGGGTTTATTTCAGGCTTTTGTGGTGAATAAAACTTTTGTAAAAGATAGCAAGACACTATCTACCTATTTACTTTTTCTTCCAGTAGGTACTCGTTATCGTGGTCAGTCGAGAATTATTATTATTAATATTATTATTATCCATAGTCGATGCTTAAGAATAAGTATTGCTTAAGCTATACTTATGACTCAGATGAGATTCATAAACGAAACTTTTGCTTAAGAAAAAAAGTATTACTTAAATATTAAGGTTGGTCGAGACCTATACCTTAAGCATTGCTTTAGTTATACCTAATCACAATTTTTTTATTTTTTAAATTATCAAAATTAGCTTAAGCATTACTTATTCTTAAGCATTACTTATTCTTAAGCATATACTATGAATACCTACGGCCCTATAAGGCTTTGTCTAGGTTAAAGAGATCCCAGCCTCGAACATCCAGCTGTAGGTACTCGTTATCGTCATGGTCAGTTTTTGGAGATTAAAATGACTTTGAGTTGTAGAGTATAAATCCTGTGGGACTTTGTTAAATTATTCTTTTGTGCAGTAGGTAGGTACCTACTCGTTATCGTGGTCACCAAAAGGAGAATTTAAATAACCTCAGGTCTCAGGTGTCGATATTTACTCGTTTGACGGTTTGGGAATCGGAAACCGAAATATATCTGTTATATACGCATAGGTAGGTAGGTACTTTAAATTTTCGTAAAATCATTTTTAAAGACTATAACCTTTCCAGTATTCGTATTCCTTAGTGTAAACTATAAATATTTTAATAACTGAGGAACTGCAGATTACATTTTTTTTTATTAGTGGACTCTTTATTTTAATAACTGAGGAACTGCACATTACATTTTTTTTATTAGTGGACTCTTTAGCTGCATGATGCCTTGATATAATCTAACGTTCTAACATTCTAACATCTAATTATAAATAAATAATAATTGCCATTAATAAGACTCCGTGGCAGAGCCGTGTCAAGCAATTCAGCGGCCCGGGGCAAAAATGGTTTACGGTAGCATATTGAGCACAAATAAAGGCGCCCCCTTACTTTTACAAAACTACGGAACCCGGGAGAAATTGCCTCCTCCCTCGTAGCACAAGGTGTCCTTAAGCATTCTTTACGGAGTCCTTGTCAGGAAAGTAAGGACTCCCTATGGATTCCCATGACTGTCCATTTAAAAGTTGACATTTTTTCACGGCATACTAAGTGCACCAGATCAGCTAGTACCTACATTATATATTGTGATACGTAAATACTAAATATTAATGTCCAATTAATTGTCCTTTCAGGAGTACTTTAAGAACTTGAAGGGGACTCCTATTGGTGTCCTATAATATTACCATTGATGAGGGAGTCCTTAGTGGGACTTAATAGGACTCTATTTGACTCCTGGTTATGTGTTATTTATTAGATTTTCTGTAGTCTAAACACGGGCATGCATGGGACTAAAGAGGACTTCTTGCAGTATCCTTTTTATTACCTGTTTTGGAGTCCTAAAATGGACACTACTTTACTCTCCGGTAGGATTCCTGGTGCTACTAGGTCTTTGCCCAACCCTTAACACGGCTCTTCCCTATGGTCTACCTACCTAAAAACCTAAGATATTTTGACTTAAACAATGATCATCTAATTATTAATTTCTCCAAAATTATTTTAGTAGGTAGGTACCTATTACTGTAAATATACCTACCTTTTTATTTTTGGTTATAAATCGTTATTTGTATTATTTTCAAAAACATTCTCAGAACTTCTAAAAACCCTTAAGCTATGAAACAAATTCATCTACAATATCATTAGGTAGCTTTAATAAATGCATTTTCCTATCTTTAAAATTAATTAATATATAATCAGAACTCAGAAGCAGTTTTACTATACTGCTGATAAACAGGACAATACATTTTTTTTTATATTTCTTTCATCAAATCTTTCTATATATTTCATTAATATTTTCAATTATAGTTGATAAATAGTGCCGGATTTATATGCGTTTGCATAGTTTTTTTAACAGTCCACAAAGTAGCTAAATAAACTACACGTTTAAATTATTGTCAATAGATCCGGAATACAAAGTTTTATTTTGCATATTTTTTGTTTTTTTGTTGTATACTGCATATTTCTGTGTCTCTATTTTTTTATGTGTACCAGGTACCTACTTACTTCTGTATTTTACGAATACCAAAGTGTTTCATACCCATTTTACTATTGTTCAGGGGTGGTTTGCTTTGAACTTTTAGTTCAAAGTGAAAAATTAATTAGGGGCCTTTAATTTTTTTTTAAGCTCACGGACCTGTAATATAAATACGAATGGGGGCCCGGGGTGTTAAGTGTTTTATAGCACCCTGGACCAGTCCGCCCCTGCTATTGTTCGTTGGTTTTTTTCGGACCATTCCGGTTGAATCAACATTAAGGAAAAACTATTTATTCGATGAATACAAACAAACCAATAACCATTGTCAAAAACTTCGATTCTGTTTCAAATCAAAAAATATGGATAAAAGTTGCGTAATATAATACGAATATTACAATTAGGTACACGTATTTCCACAGTTCTTTATTTAATTATTAATTAAAATTAATTTTTGTTTGTATATTTTTCATATTTTAAGTGCATATTTGAATGATAATCAGTGCATAAATGCATGCATATTTAGTTCATATAATTCAGTGATGAACAATGAAATTATTGAAAGTATGAGTGAATGAGTGATACTGTGATATAGTGCTCCTGCTCGGTAATATAGCATCATCAATCACTCATAAGTCATTAATATGATGTATAATAAATGTGAGTCCAACATGACCTACAGATAGTGTTGCTGGACAATTCCCATACTGTGATCCAGTTGCTTGATTGCGTACAGAAAGTTTAAGATCTATTATAATTGGGACTTTGGGAGCATGTCCAAGTTAAAACGTTATTTTCTATATTAAATAAATTATATGGTAACAAGCTCAATCATATTTGTTTTTTTGGATCAACGGCAAGTTTTTTGTAAAATTTTAAGTATGCTCAATCGTTCAAGCGATCATCCAACAAGGTATGACGTGCTCAATCGTTTGGTAGCCCAGCATATACCTACATACAAATAAGATTTTAATTAGGATATTAGGAAGCATAAATACAAAGTATAGTGGGTTAAGAGTTAGGACAAACTTTTATAAACAAGTTTAGAGCAGGAAATCGGCATTGCAGCTTTAGATTTTAGGTGTTGTATAATAATTAAGGAAAATGGGGAACAACTATTTTCTTGTAGTTACTGTTTTATAGACATAAAATCAAGACCAAAATTAAACTATTTGTTATGTTTTTTACTTTTATTAACTCATCGCAATATACAATATAAATTAAGTAGAATGAGTTTAACTAATTTGGGTATCTGGATATAAGTAGAATAGGTACATGGTTAACTATTTGAGTATGCTGTAGATTCTTGATAGATATAAAACAAATCAAAGCATGAATATATTAATGTTTGTTAAGATCTTATTTCCGAACAAGATAAATAATTCTTTAGATTAACAAAAACAAGAAGATTATAATTCTTAAAGCTACTCTGAATATCTGATTAACAACTACAACCTCCAGGAGATTCTATTGGAGGTGAGGGGCTGTTACTCTTCACCTGCAATATAAATAAATACATTTTAAGCATATTATAAAAACTATATAATCATTGATTAATTTTTAATAGGTTTTGTATATTTTCAAATCAAATTATCATTGTTTAAGGGAGGGGTTCTACTTATATAAGTAAATTTAGTATGTTAAATTTATCTTTTAAATGCATACTATCCTCTTCAGTTATTAGAACATGAGAAATATTTTTGATGAATTTTTTATTAGTTGATTTTTAAACTGTTAATCATTTGATGGGGTGTTAGGGTAAGACACCTCATATTTTTATTATTAAAAGAAAATTATTTATTGAAATATTAATTATGTAACTGATAATCTATTTCTAGCTATTCATCTATTATATAGGTATTTGATTCTAAAAATGTTTTAGTTCAAAGATTTTGGATGACTGTTAACTCTAAATGATATTGTGCCAGTCATTGGCACAAATATGGGGGGACTTGGGGGACTCAGTCCCCCCAAATGTCGGTCAAGTCCCCCCAGTTAAACATTTAGTAATTAGTAGTAATTTTTATATTCTGTGGTACGAAGCAATATGGCCTATGGAGAGGGGGTTTGAGTCCTCCCAAAAAATTTAGTCAATTTGCACCTATGGTGCCAGTCCCCTTCCTTGATGATAGCACCAGTATTTCTCTCAAGTTAGGAAGTAATTAAGTTCTAATGCATTTAAGTATGTTTATAAACATGACTTGTATGGGTAATATGATACACAAAAAATGTTGGGTTGTGAAATTTATGGTATTATGTTTAGCTACTAAGTGTTTTGAAAAAAAAGTTTGTTGAATGAAATTATAATCTGGGTTTTTGTTAAAAAAATAATAGGAGATGATAATAGAATGTTGATAGATAATGTTATGTGTTAATGATATTTAAAATAAAAAAAACTATTAAGTTTTTTTAGATAGCATGAGAAAAATAGTAAATTTTACATTAAAAGAATAAAAATACTATCCTTAGCTAAGAAAACATATCTACCTAAATTATTTAGCATTTAAGCATTTAAGCAACCTAACATACCAAGACTCAGAGTGTTTTATTAGTTTCAAATTTATCTTTACATTCACTATATTTCGATTATAATCTAAACATCTTACTTAAGAGGACGTTACACCAACATTTGTTGTCTCCGTCTTACAAGTGCGCTACATAGTAAATTATCCACTCAGCCGAACACGTTTAGCTCTGTTAGTTTAAAAATTAGTCAACTGGCTTCCTATAAAATTTAAAGGTATGATTATTATCTAGGCAATCTCATAGGTTTTGTATTATATTTTAATTTTAAAGCGAGTTATGAGTATTTTAAGATGTATAAACAGTTTACAATTTTAAAATAATCATTATTCGCTTCAAAATTAAAATATAATAAAAAACCCATGGGGTTGCCTTGATAATAATCTAACTTTTAAATTTTATAATAAGTCATTTCACTCTAATTTTTAAACTAATGGAGCTTAACGTGTTCTGCTGAGTGTATAAATTACTATGTAGCGCACATGTAAGACGTCCTCTTACCAATTTAATGTATTCAAATTTAAAAACAGAAACATAAAATTATATACAACATTAGCTTAGAACTGGATACAAATTTGTAAAATATGGAAAATTAATTCTATATTTATATACATGTAATATTCACAGATAATATTTAATTTATAAAATAGATTATGTACATATATTAGGGATTTACCAATTTTATCAAGTCTTCATTTGTTGTTTGATCCGGTGTATGTATTTTTGAAATCATTGTATAAAATAATTTTTCTATATTCACATTGGTTTTGGAAGACACTTCAAAAAATGGAATTCTTAACTGTTCTGCTATCTAAAAATATTTAAAGCTATCAAAATATATTAAAATAGTGGAGGAAATATGTCTTCATTAACTAGGTAATGAATAAAATATTTGAAATTATTTAAATGTTAGATATTTGTGCAGTGGCGTACGCAGGATTTGTCAGTGGGGGGGGGGGGCTTGAAAATTAGTTACAATTTTATTTTTATTTTGTCCAGTCTATATAATTTCAGACTAAACGTTTGAGGTATTTTAAAATGTTTGTAGCTTTTCCACTTTTATAGTAGAAAAAATGCTCTGATCATAAACATTGATGCCGGATGTATGTTTTTGGAAGCGAATTGGATCTAGTTGATACTTTTAGGAGGTCGAAATTGAAAATGCTCATTGCTTTCTAAAATAATTGGAGAAAAAAAATGAAAATTTATTAAAATTGTTTGGTAACCAGCTTGGTTATACCGTCCTCATTTGGATTGTATTTGATTAATTTAAATTTGTTTTTCTATAAATATCAATAAAAAATTATTCATTCGGTCAAAAAGCTTAAAAATGTTATGTGTAAGTTTTTATTATAGCTAAAATATTAACAATACATAGGCATCATGGTTATGTTTTATAAGCATTTAAAGTTCAAATTTCGTCAAAACCACAGTTAATTTGTAGTTCAAAACTTATAACATATTAAATGTATAAAGCTAAGGCTAAACAATTTAACATAAGGTCTTTACAAGGAATACAAGTAATTCATATTTTTACCTAAAAATTACAGATGATTTATGAAAATTGGTATGCAAATACATCGTTTTTTTCAAAAATGAATTCATTCTGGTAAAACATATTATATGAAATTTACGTCTTGCTTACTATAGTTGACAGTTTAAACTTGATAAATATTTTTTATAAAGTAATAATAATATGGGCAATGGGGGGGGGCTTCAGCCCGTTAGCCTCCCCCCTACGGACGCCACTGTATTTGTGTTGTATTTAATATAGTTACTTTCTGTCCTTCTTTGATTGAGATTGCTCTGTTTAATTTATCGTCACATTTACTACCAATCAAAATTTTCACTGCATTTAAATCAGAATACTGAAAAAAATGTAATAATTTTTTTATTTATGTAAAGTACTCATCTAAAATTTGTATTATCCTCACAATCAATGACAACACAGAATAACAAATTAAATCTGAGAACGATTAAATTAATTATTATACGATTACTTACATTTTCAACATCCTTTATCCAACTATCTAGTTTAAATGAAGAATTTAAATCTGTAATATCATAGACAATAAAAATACCATGGGCTCCTCTATAGTATTGTTGAGCTAAAGAGCGATACTGTTCTAACCCAGCTGTGTCCCTAAAACAATAAGAAACATGATAATACTAATTCATTTTAAAATTTAAATAATTCTAAAAGCATTTTTAATACTTAAGTATTAAACTAACAGCGTAAAATATTTTCTAGGTATATAATATATAATATATATTATATTATTCTAAGTGACACATTAATAATATTTACCAAATATTTAAGGTGATGGTTTCGTTCTCAAATCTGACATATATTTCTTTAAAGTCAATACCTAATGCACATTAGACATACATGTATATTGGTAAAATAGCTAACAGGTAGTAATTACTTATTAGTTAAATACCTAAGAAATATTTATTATCAGACATATAGTTTTAATGTTAATACTATACTTGTACCTATAGTAGATTTTATAGCATCTTTATATACGCCTTTGCAGAGACGATGAAATATAGTACTTTTCCCAACATTTGTGTGACCAACAATGATCAGTTTATACTTCTTATTTGTTGTTTCAGCCGTTTCAGGGTTTACTCTTATCAATTTGAAGTGCTTTTAATAAACATAAACATTATATTTTATTTTAAGGTAATAATTTATTAACTTCAGAACAAGTTTAGAATTTTAGATTGTAATTAATAACGGTATAACTGAAATTAATTATAATTAAATATAAGATATATAAAATAATTATAATTGTGTGAATAATAAAATGAATGGCACTGGTAAATATCGACTGGAGATGCTTGGGAGAACATAATTTCCCTAATTCAATTGTTAATACCAAGTACCTTCTATTATAACTAAGAATATATGATTTTTAGAAAATATTAAATGGGTGCAATTTAAGAAATTTGGGTTATTTGTAGCTAATTTTCTTATTGTTATTGTGCTTCAACTGTATGTCTTGTACTGCAGGCAATTCCATTTCTTTTATAGGACCCCACTTTAGTATTGTATTTGGTATGTTTATGACATTTATTCGTTCTACCAACTATAGGTTGAAAAATTATATTTATGATTGACCTACATGACGTAAGCTAATAACCTGGTATAAAGTTTCTGTTTCTTTATAAAATTGTACTTCTCAGTTTTAGAGTAAATCGTTAATGTATTAAAATAAAAGTATATTATACTACTGAGAACATTTTTGTTACATAACATAAACCTTTAAAATGTACCTCTTTTTTAATACAGTCAGAGATCATTGTATAGAGTAATTTGTCTATGTTTACATTGTTTTTGGAAGACACTTCAAAAAATGGAATTCCATAAACTTCTGCTATCTATAAAGTAAAAACATTATAGTCATCAACAAGTGGAAGAAATATTTTTAAGCCAAATTGTAGGATGAAGTTGTCTTTTATAACTGATAAATAAATTATTTGAAATTAGGTAGTTATTCATTTGTATAATAATCAATATAATAATTACTTCCCGCCCTTCTTCGATTGAAATTTCTCTGTTTATTATATCGTCACATTTATTACCAATCAAAATTTTCACTGCATCTGTATCAGAAAACTGAAAAAAAAAAATTATGATTTATTTATGTAAAGTACTGAATAAAAATTTGTATTATCTTCCCATTTATAGTAGAGGCAAAAATTAGCCACGATATCCTGCACTCTTTTGGCCGATTTTCTAGTTTTTAAGGGTTTTCATGGTCCTACATTTGAGAGAAAAGTTAACTGTTGTTGCGCATTGTAAGTACAGCGAGTGGTAATTATAATTATAATAATGATAATAATTCTTTACACATAGAAAAAAAATTTCCAATTACATAAAGTAAAATATAATAACAGTGGTGTATAATAACATAATGTATACAAATAATCTAACAAGTAATGTTATGATAGTAATAGGTTTATAAAAATAAGAGACAACAAAAAATCTATACATATATAATTGAATGTTTGAGTGTGTGTGTGTGTGTGTGTGTATCATTTATGCATTTCTAAACCGTTCATCCGATTGCTATGAAATTTGGTACAGAGATAGATTAGACCTCCGGGAAGAAGATAGACTAATTTAAAAAGAAAAATTAGAGGTCCACTCCAAGGAGGTGCTCAAATGGAGATTTAGTGATTTTCAATGGAAATGTTTGGTTATAAATGGTTGCTATTGGTTTTAATAATAATAATTATTATATTTATAGACTTAAAAATATAAATAAAACGCAAAATAAAATAATGAATTAATGAAACAATAGGGTGTAAATAGTATTTATAGTACTATCTTAGGCATAAAATAGTTGGAGTAGCCCTAATGAAAAATAGCCTCTTGGCACATGACTATCACAGCTCACTTTTCGATTCTCCTACTATAATGACAAAAATTAATAATAAATTTAACTTAATTATTATATAATTACATACATTTTCAACATCCTTTATCCAACCATCTAGTTTAAATGAAGAATTTAAATCTGTAATATCATAGACAATAAATACACCATGAGCTCCACTATAGTATGAATGAGCTAAAGATTGTTGCTTTTCTGTCCCATCTGTAACCCTAAAACAATAAGAGACTGACTCAATTTTGAATTCATAAACTCTGCGAAAAAGTTTTAATACTGAATTTAAAAGAATTAAGCTATTAGTGTAATGTATACAGGTGCTTAGATAAAAAAAATGTTGAGGGTTTTAGGTTACCTATATCTACATTTTCCCCACTTCTAATCTATAAAAACATATTTAATAATTTTGATGAAATTTCAGCGGGGGAGGAATAGAACCCCCTAAAACCCCCCTTGTGAAAGCACCTGAATGCATTTACTATATAATACATTATATTATAGGTACATTTTAGGATACATTATATACAAAATTAATAATATTATTTACCCAATATTTAAGTGGATGGTTTCGTTTCCAAATTTGACAAATATTTCTTGAAAGTCAATACCTAATACACATATTATGAAAGTATAATAGTACCTAATAGTTATTACTAATTAGTTAAATTCCTCAAAAATATTCAAATTATGTGTAAGCATACAATTATTATATATTTTACATATTGATTTAATTGTAAATTGTAATACTACAAGTCTTGTACCTAGTGGCACGATTATACATATTTAATACCTGTGGTTGGTATAGTATCTTGGTATACACCACTGCAGAAATGATTAATTATAGTAGTTTTCCCAACATTTGAATGACCCACTATGATCAGTTTAAACTTCTTATTTGTTGTTTCAGGTTGGACTCTAATCAATTTGTAATGCTTTTAAAAACATAAAAATTTTATTTTTAAGTAAAAATGTATTAACTTTTGAGTAAATATTTAGCTTGTAAATAATACATAATATATTCATACCTGAATTTTTCAGAATTATATATTACCTACCTAGTGCAGTATATACATCTCGATGGAATAATAAAAATATTGGTACCTACCTCTCTGTCATCATTCTCTATGTTTGGGACATTAGATAATTCCTTTTCCATTATAGGACACTGCACTGTTACCTATTGTATCAATTGGTTTTACATCAAAATCCAACTTGGGTTTATTTTGTCATTTATATAATGCTTTAACTAAATTGACAAAATTATATTTTTTATTGAATTGCAAATAGCTGATAACTGAATATTGTAGTTCTATAATAGTACTATTTGAAATATTGCACTTAACAGTTTTAGCGTTAATTCTTCAATGTAACTATTTAAATGTAAATAAACTTTAACTATGACATAAACACTTCTCAACTTCTGAGTATATTTTTGTAATATTATAAAAGTAACTTTTACAATTTATCTCATTTTTAATATCTATAGGCAGTACCTATATAGGCTGTATGCTTAATGATGACGCTGAAAGTCATACAATATTCTTTCTTGAAATTATTCTTGAGAATTGAAATATTATCTTAATTCATAATCATTTTATAGTACCTATCAAATTGTAGTATATTATATATTATAAATTATATTATTATATATAGATTTATAATTAAGATTCTTATACAGAACGTGTCCCGTGAGGATATACCAACTTGTCGCCCGGACAAAAACCGGTTTTTTTTTTTTTGACGTTTTGCCTATAAATTAAAAATCATGGGATTAATGAAAATTAAATGTTGAAATGTCAATATTTTCATAAAATTAAAAATTCTATAAAATGGCTATCTTCAATAGTTTCAAAAATTAAAAATAAAATAAAATATATTATGTAGTCCTTGTCTCTGTAAGCCTAATACAAAAATAGATTTAAGTTAAGTTTATCTCGGGAGATATCATAATGAGTAAATCCTCGCGGCACACACTGTATATTAATCTCTTCACATATACCATAAATTACTATACGCGATACTCGTGGGCAACGCAACACACTATCACTGTAGGTAGGTACATAGAGAATAATTTTATTGTTATATTCTAAATTGTGATTTGTGCTATGTCACTCTCTATAATAATCCCATAAGAACCAAGTGGTTGCCTATAAGCAACGGCGGATTTGTAAATCAATTTCCTAGATGTTTTTATGTACCTACCTAAAATATGTGTTCAGTCGTTTATTGTTAAAATAACAAAGTATATAAATAATACATGTTAAATGTTAATTAGAAATAATTAATGATTGAAATATTAGGTACCTACCACGTAATAAAGTATACCTACCATAATTAAAATAATTATTTGTTATATAAAGGGGCCAATATATGCAACTTATATAGGTACACAATATTGGATATAATACAATAACCACGTTTTTTAAGGGTTTCGTGAGCGATTCTTATCAGTGGTGTCACTTATTGTAATTTATAGTATTTGATAGAAAAATAAGTAGTATGAACACAGACTTATATTTAACTATTTAAGTAGGTATTATATTATCGAAACCTGTGAGTATAGGTATTACGAAAGTAGGTACAAACTATGACGCTATAATAGTATAATGAATGAAACATTCTTTTATTGATAAGGAGTTGGAAGATAAATTTATGTATTTAATCCGTGTATAGATTAAAGATCTATCAATATAATACACCTAGACCATAATATTATTATCATTTAACTTATTTTAACGCTGCCGCAACAATTATAACGCCGCATTTATATAGGTAGCAATATCTGGCATTTGCATTTTATACGTAAATATTCATAGCAGCGCATAACAGTATCTATATTTACAACTTTTCTAATGCATAATCTCAATTAATAGTTAATGATTTAATACATATTATGCATAAATTTGTAATTTTACCACTAGAAAAATTTGTAACTGGTCTTGATAAAAAAATTAATAATTAGGTACTTAAAAAAAACTTATTAAAAAAAAATGATCTAATATACCTAGGTGATATCGTAATATAATTAATTTCTACAATATGCACAGATTAATTTCCAAGCAAATGACCTAGGTGCTACCAGTTACAGTTTAAGCATGTGGTTTTCTCTGGACGGTTTTTGTACACGGAGTACGTCCTTTAGTCCTTATCCTAGTCTTAATTTTCCTCTAAGTTTTATATGCTTAACACAGTAATACAGATATACTATACAAATATTTTATTGAATAAATTAATGAATGACAAAATATAATCATAATTTAATGTGAATATGTGACAATAATGAATATCAATAATAAAATGTACATTTCAATTAATATTTTAAACAAGAATTCAAATTTTGGTGTGATTTGAACAACGTAAAATGGCGGATAGTAACTTCACATCATATCACTGTTATTAAAGAACTGGATAGGCCTTAGATTATAGATACTGGATCATGATATAAAAACAAAGCATTATCCATGGACCTTGTGTTGTCTCCGTCTCACAAGTGCGTAACATAGCGAATTGTACGCTCTGCAAACATGAGTAACTCCGTTAATTTAAAAAATTAGAGCTTTTATAAAATCTAAAGATAAGATAATCATCTAGGCAACCTCATCGGCTTTTTAATATATTTTAATTTTAAAGCGAGTTATTTGTATTTTAAGATGTACAAACAATTTACAATTTTAAAATACTCATAAATCGCGTTAAAATTAAAATATAACCTTACCTTTAGATTTTATAAGAGGTCCATTCGCTCTAATTTTTAAACCAATGGAGCCTACACGTGTTCTGCCTAGCGTCTAATTTGCTATGTTACGCATTTGTAAGACAGAGTCAACACGTCGGGTACCACCTCCTCTTAAATAATGAACAATTTTTGGTTAGTTGTTGATTACTATATTCTTATCTACCTATGGTTGTTTGTAATTTCTAGATATAGTTTAGGCTTTGGCTAGTTGATACTTACTCTTTTAATCTTGTCTCTTAGTTAATACTTTTAATATCAAAATGATTTTTTGGTTGTGATTTGTGGCATGTGAGTATAATTTATTGTAAAAATACTATGTACTGACCATTACATCACATAATATGCATTATTTGAGCTTAAATTCAAGTTCATCAAAAATTAATAAAAATCAATAATCTATTATCAAAGTACTAGGATTGACGAGGCATAACACTAATGTTTTTGTTTAATATATTTCTAATTTCTTCTACTTATTACAAACTTATAACATAATAAGTGTTTATTACTACGCAAGTTTGTGGTCATATTTATTTTAGTTTAGATTTTTTACTGCTATGATAACCGTAACAAATAATTAGACAATATAGTTATGCATCTAATTATTTCTATATATTTGATGATTGTAAGTTTTAGTTATTATATCATATATTTTATTTAGGTATTTCTACATTCTACAAGTGTTTTTAAATGCTTTATTACAATTACAGGTTTAGATATTCTGTTGTCCTTATCATCATGATATTTTTGTAAAGCTTTTAAAGACCTGTATGACGTACTTAAAAGATCTATTGTTTATAATTGTACCAGAAATATCCGTCCCAATTAATATTGGAAAATATAATGACAGCTATATATTGATTAGTGAATGATAACTATAATGTTAGATGATAGTTAGCACTCATAACAACAGTCATTAAATACTATTTGTAATATGTTAGGTATACACTTATTCATGATGTTATTAATTGTAATTTGTTATATACAACATTAATGTATATTCAATATTGTACTGAATACATTTTAAAAAGATTGAATATAATTGTACTTAAATTTGTTACCTATTGATTTTGTTAAAAATAAAATCAATAAGTACATAGCCTACTGTCTAAAAAAAAGTATACCTTGCAAGTTAAATAAAGTATTTCATAAAAATTTATGAATATAACAGAGATAACAGGCACTATATTATATTGTTAAAAAAAAAATCAATCAATCTAGGTTTTTCAAAAAAATATTATAAATCTAGGTAGATAGTAGTTACCTATAATAATTCATACTTGGAGGTAAACCTTTAAAGGTAAACATTCAATTTCTCAAAAAGTGATAACAATTTTGGAAATATTTTTTTTTCCATAATTTGTATTTAATCGTTTAAACATTTTTTAAAACAAATTGTGTCTTAATTTTAATTTTTAAATACCTATGTTGATGTTGATTAATAATACATAATATATCATTGTATACTTATGAAAAACGATTCTTGACAGATTAAAATAGTTTTATTTCTGAAAATATTTTATATTTTTTTATGAGTATTATTTTTTTGGTTGAACTAATATTGTGAAATTATTACAGATTATAAATAATAACATAGGTAATATTTAATGATTATAATGACAAAGAGTTTTAAGTCCTGACAAATAATATTATTTTGTTGAATTACAACAAGATTAATAAAATTGTTTAATTTTTGTTTCAATCTTAATTTTGTCAAAATGTTTCCTTCAAAAAAAATTGCACAAAAAATTGTGCATAGTATTTTTTAATTGCGACTTGAACGATTTATTTTATTAAATGTTCAAGGTTTTTGACCAAGAGTCCTAGCATAAACATTTTTACCAGCACATAAAAATATTTCAAATGCCTACAAGATACAAATAGTTTAAAATTTGTGAAAATATTTAAAAAATGTTATTGTGAATAGAAAAAGATAATTATAGAAAAAATGGAACGCTTATTTGGATAACATTTTTTGAATTGCAACATAATATCAATTATCGTTATATAATGTGTACATATCCAATAAATTCATCTGTACTTATGCACACACAATATTATGCTCGTCCTGTTATTTTTATTATTTCAAATGTGTAATCCTATAAATTGAATGATTTCGAGTGATAGATATACTCCTATATAATCAGGAAGTTTCGCCTAAAACTTTTCTGTGAGTATTATTCCTACCGTTAAGGGCAATTTGCTTTCAACCATTCAACGAAAACTATACACACAAACACAATCGTCAATAATTATCAAGTACATTTTTAAAATAATCAAAAGCTGTATTTTTTAATGACCTATTAATAAAAAGAAAACAAATAATATCGGATTGTTATCAACATTTTACATCTCATCACGCAACTCGACTGAGATGGAAGACCTTGAACAAAAATATTTCTTAGCGAGATTCATTAATCATTATTATTATCGTTGCAAAACATCGAAGAAATCCCTATCTTTTTTTTTTGTTGATTTAGAATCTGTTATAATTTATAAACAACAAAGATGTATTCAAACTCAAATATTTATGCTACACTAAAATTAAAATAGAAGCACCGAAGTGTCCCCAAATCAACAAACAGGCACTTTAATGTTTAAACTGCCAAAACTATAGCCATACCAGGACATGATTCCATATAAAAACCACCCCAGATGCGTTCGCTGCGGCAAAAACTATCGAACTGACTTTAACACCTGCATTAAAAGTCTAGATCCCCCAAAAAGTGTGTATTAGGCAATGAAAATCACCCCACCAACTACGGTGGATGTCAAATTTTTAAAAATTAATTCAAATATATAATTATATAAATTATATCTACTTACGCTAATAAATTACGCCCCTGGTCAAACCCACCACACAACAGCACCTCAAACTCACGTTTCAAATAATTAAAATAACAGCTAGACTTAGACAAATCATACTGAATTCTAAAACAAATAAAATTTCAAAATGAAAACTATCTATACTCAATGGTATTACTGACTACTAAGTATAATTGATGATATTATTGTGAGTAAAGTAATTTATATATTATAACATATTTACGTGGAATCTTGTTTTAAATTTTAAACTACAAAATAATTATTAAATTTTAAATTTGATAAATGTTGTCAAGATTTGAACTTTAAATGCTTATAAAAAAAAAACTGTTACTGGATTTTTAATATTTTTAAAATGTCATTGTAACAGTATAGTAGGAGCCTTGTATTCAATTTTCAAGCTTTTTTACCCAACAAATAAAGTTTTATTGAAAATTGAATAACTGAAAATGTCCGTATAAACAGCTCAAAATTAGTCAAAATTTTGTGGTGTAGGTATAGAAAATGCTAATATAAATGTTTAGTAAAAATGTCATGTATCTATGGTCATTTATTTTAGAGTTAATCAATTTTTTGAAAACCGATTTTGTGTAAAAATTCCTGTATTTCCTTAATTTATATGTTGTTTTTTCCGCCGCTTTTAAAAACTATTGGGAATATTTGACTTCCCAAATGTACCAACAAGATGCTGTTGAAGAAAATCGAAGCAGTTTTATTGCCCCATCAACTATCAAGCCATTATTATCTTGTATCACTCATTAGTATAGATTGTAAATAACTTGAAATAAAAAAAAAAGTACTTTTGTTGTAATTTGAACTTTAAATGCTCATAAAAACCAAATGTAGCTTACAAATACACTTTTTAAATTTTAGTAAGTTAAACTTCTGAGGAATCATGTTTAAATATAAGTTGTGTTTTATGCGGGAATTCATAAAATATTAAAATAACACTGTGCGTGCGATGGACCGCATCTGAAAAGGTTATATATTTTTTCAGATGTTCATATAATCGCATTTCCAGTGTATTAAAAATTATTTTAGTGTAATATTTTTATTTTTAATTGTTCCTATAAACTACCCTAAACCAATTTTTAATGCTATGGAAATAATACTGTTTGTATTTAAAAAATATATAATCTTTATAGAATGTATATTTAATTATTTTGTGCATTTATTTTAGATAGGTTGAAAACGGAGTGATTGTGTAACGCCATGCGTAAAATGCGACTTATATTTAAGTATGGAAGTAATAATTATTGTCCGACAACATTTTTTAGACGCCCATTTTTTTTCTTTTTTGAATCTATATTTTTCTGCGATAAAAAAAATGTTTGTAATTATTTATAGTTATTTAACTTCTCCTTTAATTCAGAAGCAATTTAGTTTTCCCACATTCCTAGATAAATAACTAAATTTATAAAATAAATTATATGATCTGCACTTCATTTAAAGCTTAATTTTTTTTTGTCTTATTTATCTTTAATAGTTTAACTATGAGAATGTATATAATGTTATTACTTGAACTCCACTTTATGACCTTAAGATGTGCGCATACGTCGTCTGCAGGGTGTGCGGCTACACCCCTGCAAATAATATTATTATATATTACTTGACATTGATTTATTTACAAATATTACATATAATATAATAATTATTAACTGCAAATAAAATGTATAACATAAAATTGTAAAACATATTTTTATGTATACCTATATTTATTTATTTATTTATTTATTTATTTATATACATATTATTTCTATCTTTTTATTTTAATTTATGAAATGTATTTATAATTGTTTTAATATTTTTGTCTTTAGGTACTGATATATACATCAAATATGTTTGATTTTATAAAAATACCATTCAAAGATAGTAAAGTATCTATTTCACGTCCATTTCTTTGTGATAAAGTCAAACAATTTGGTATCTGTGAAGGAACATGTGCAGAGCGTCATGATTTATGTAAAACACTTGATAAAGAATGTCTCAATATTCCTACAAAATGTTTGATTAACATACAGCTGACAAAAATCCTTAGTGCTTCGCATTTTTATGGGAGAATTCTCAAGTATAGTACTAAAAAGAATCCTACAAAAGATCAAGATTGGATTAGTGTTAATGACTCGTTTGAAAGAATAAAATACGAATTAAAAAATATCGGCTCAACACCAAATACTATCATTTTAAGTAAAACCTTTACCATTGGTGAAATGGTTATGGTACAAACTGAACAAAAAGAATTTTATCGAGCAGTGGTCTTGGATATAGATTATGGATGGCTTACAGTTAAGGTAAAAGTAATATTAATTGACATGGGGCATACAGAAGAAATTAGTTCAAATAAAATATTTGTACTGCCAAGCCATTTAAAAGAACTTCGGCCTGTAGCTGTGGAAATCATAATATCTTCCATGGAACCAGTGGTAGAGGGAGGTTCGGTTTTCAATTGGCCAGTTAACACAACAAATCTTGTACGTAGTTTATTAGAACCAATTATTTTGACAGATTTAGAATTTATTTGCAAAGTTGAACTTACATTAGGAATCACTTTGTGGGTTGATTGGATATTAGCTAAGAAATGTATTAAATGTTCTCATATTGCATGTAAACTGTATAAAACTTCTTTGATATTACCTAATGAATTAATTAAACGCAATCTTGCAAGACGAAGTTCTTTGCTCGTTGATAAATTAATAAACTTAGATAAAGATGCTTATTTATGGAAAAAACATTTAAATGCTGAAAAACCTTTAATCGTTAAAAAATCAAGTATACCATTATTTTCATGTGATGAACAAAAAAATGAAATTGATGAAGTAATAAAAGTACAATGGGCTCATTTATCCGAGCATACAATATCAAATGTATCTGTTCGTTATGTAGATTCTCCAAAATGTTTTTTTGTAATTAATATGCAATTTTATGAAAGAGTTATTGCTCTTCAAAGAGACATTGATGATGCTATCAGTAATAAAACTGTTGAACAATTAACTTGCGCCACTGTAGGAAATGTATGTTTAGCCTTAGCCCCTGAAGAAAATAAATATAATCGTGTTATTATTCAAAAAATCAACGGTAAAAAAGCTGAAGTTCTCTTTGTAGATTATGGCGAATTTTATGAAGTTGAAATTGATAATTTATTAACTATACCCTCAAGTTTATTAACCAAGTTACCATTACAAGTTATTGAGTGTAGCTTAAGTGGTTTTAATGTTATTCTACCGACTGATGATGTAGCTCAGTTTAATAATCGTTTGTTAGAACTTACAGATACTAAGATACATTTAAAAGTTCTGTCTTCTACCACAAATGCTAAGTTTACTGGAGGAACCTATTATGAAGTTGTATTGTTTAGTAATGATATGAATATAAATTCCACAATGGCTGATGAATTTAATATGTATGTTGATAATACTCAAATACAAAATATTTTAAGCTCAAATTATAAATACAAGGAATACGAAAGTGAGGTTGATGATGACGATGATGCACTTGACGAAGAAGAATTCAAATGTCAGATGGATCTATTGGAAAGTTTATTCAAAACTTCAAATCAAACAAATGAAACCCAAACTGTGCAAAGTTCAACAAATGAAACCCAAACCGTGCAAAGTTCAACAAATGAAACCCAAACTGTGCCAAGTTTAACAAATGAAAAAATAAATGTGTCCGAATCAAAATCATTAAATAAAGATAATATAATTGCAAACAATGAACAAATAAAATGTATAAAAATTGAGAAAAAATATTGTCTAGATTGCAATGTGACTCCAGTGGTCCCTCAATGTTTTTGGCATCAAGATGACACATGGATTTATCTTAAATTGAATATTTTGTCAGTAAATGATTATAACACCTTATATACAATGGATACTATAACAATAAATGTTGAAACAAACTCTGTATCCTATTCCTTTACTGCAGTTTTGTTTGGGTTTATAATAGATGAATTGTGTACCTGTCGTGTAGGTTTTGATGGGATTTTTATCAAAGCAAAAAAACTAATAAAAGTTAAATATCATTGGCCTAGACTCTTAAAATGTACAAAAAAACATAAATATATTATTTATAATACTGAATTCTGCATTGATGAAAGTAAAAACCTGAATTTGTGGTGTAGAGTTATGAATAATTACAAAATACAGGCTCTTGGCGAACAGTTAAATGTAAAATATCTTGATTCTGATTTTGATGATACTGATTATTCTGATAACAGTGATGGCATTTTTGAAGATTGATTAAACATTTTTTAAATTATATTTTAATGTTTAAATTTATATTAATATTTTACTGTTTAAATATAGAAAACATTGTTTTAAAAATCTTATGGCTCATATAATTTAATATGTTCTGTAATTTCTTTTAGGCATTTTAACAAATTGTAATTACCTTTTTTTTTAATTCATAATATAAGTAAACACATTAAGTGTTACAAATCAATATGATTATCGTTATTAAAAATTGTTTAGTTATTATTAAATATTATTAACAAATAAATTTGAGTATCTATAAATATGGATTAAAAAATCTTTAACTTGTTTTTCCATACATAATATTATACTCTATAATATAATATTAATATGTACATAAATTTATGTTTTATATTTTTGTAATGGTGTATATACTATACAGGTATTTTTTAATTTTAAAAGTTCTCATACCTATAGAAATGTGCCGATTTAAAATTTTCTTGTTCTCGAGACAAATTAAAGTTGTTAAAAAAGTGTGTGTATTCTGATATTAAAATTATAATTCTCAATGTTTGAAAAAATAATTGTAAAATATACTACAGTAATTTGAATTATTTTAAATACTCATGGAAAATGATTGTAAGAAAAGCTTCATAGTACATAAAAATTAATATTAAAATTAATCTTACATCTGGTAATTGATTAATATAAAATAATCATCCATTTTGTCCTAATCATTGCAGTTAAAATATATTTTAATTGTTGGATTTATATATTTAATTAGACTTAGCATTTCTTTAGTCCAATATATCTAATATGTATAATTTCCAAAGTGGCCCTCATTTGGGTTTGCCACCTCCGATTTAGAGCATTTATGACGAAGGTAGGTAATACAATATTATATAACTATTCGAATATTTGACTGTTAATTGTAATACATAGCGTGTTTCAGTGGTTTTATAATGTATTACTAGTGGTTATAAGTCATTTGTAGTCTGAAACAATGAAACAAAAGGTTAAAACTTAAATTTAAATGTGTATAGTTCTTTTATACTTCGTACAATGTAGTGAACCATTACCGAATCTCTGCACATTACGGTGGAATAACTTGAATAATTAAAAAAAACAGACAAGTTTGATGTAGGTAGGTCCGTAAATTTAATGGAATCACTTTGTCAGTGGCGTAACTGGATAAAAATCTAGAAGGGGCAAAAAAATGAACCTCCCGTTTGGCCGTTCCTGTAGTAATAATCGCGATTTCAATATAATATTATAATAACATGTTCACGAATCATGGATAATAATAGTCATGAATAATGCTATTATTGCGATAACCGTAATACTGACAAGGCGTCACCATAATATTATTCAACAAGAGAAACCTAAAATAAATATAAACTTTTATAAAGTATAATTTGAGGAAAAAAATATTTTAATATTATATTATGTTAACAGTCTAGTTAAGAATACTTTTTAAATGTGGATTATTTGGAGGGGAAAAATGATACTTTTGCCCCCACAAACATTCCGTTCCCCCGCCCCCCCCCCCGAAATTTTTTTTTTTGTTTTTCTCGGCGCTTTTGAAAACAACTAGGAATTTTCGTACCCAAAAGTACCAACTAGATTCACTTTCCTATCAGAAACTGATTCATGATACTGTTGAAGAAAATTTAAGCATTGTTACTGTCCTAAAAGGTGATGATGACAGACACACAAAAAAATAAAATAAAAAAAACACGTCATTGTAAAATCAATAAATTCATTGCTCCGCTCTGAATCTAAAATTAATTGTTGTTATTTGGTTAACATTTTACGATTCTTAAAAATTATTGACGAAATTCCGAACATTTATTAAGAAAAATAATATAGTTAGGTATAATTTTATGTAAAAAAAATTGTGCTCCAGTGATTAGTGATTACACGTGTCAGTCGATGTCACATATATTATAACGCGTGGATAACTAATAAAAAAAATGATGACATTTTACCCGGTAAGAGTGAAACAACATTATTAG
>NC_042494.1:29602015-29604713 GCF_005508785.2 Acyrthosiphon pisum
AAAATTTAAAAATCTATCAAGTTTAGAATATTTTTAAATTAAAGATATTAAATAAGTACGACCTGCGTGGTGCGTATAGAACGTGTAAAATATTATAAGACGATGATTAAACAATAATTTAAAAAAAGTGGGTAAAGTGGATGTCACTCTGCTGTACAGTAAGTTATAGGTGGGAACTTAAATGGATGGGGTTAAATTTGAATTCAATGATATAATGTCATTGCATACGAAAAACCATTCTAGCGGAGACGTTTTCTCAGCCTAGGATATTTATATTGTTATTATTAATACTCTAGTGAGTTGAATTAATATTATTTGTATAGGTATAAATATATAATAATATACTTTAGAAGTTTCAAGTACCCACGAATAATATTTCTAAATTACAACATTAAACTAAAATAATTGTTCTTTGTTGAAATATCTAATGTTGTCCAAAATTGAACTTAAAATAACTATAAAAAAACAGTGAATTTATTTTTCAGTTTTTTTGGTTACAGTATGAATAATTAACCTTGTTTTTATCAGTTATTAGTTATATGACTATGAACTTTTTCAATTTGAGGATTGCATTTTTCCAAGTCATTGTAAACTGTACATTGTTCTGTGACATTTTAAAGAGCATTATTTTATACATATCCACGTTAATGCTTTTCTTCTTGATATATCATTGTATTATTATTGATTATACCAGACACCAATATGAAACACTCCATCAAATTTTATACCCATTCTTTGTTGGATTTAATAACTTATATATTTAAAAAAAAAAAAAAAAAAGATTGTAATGTATCACACGGAAATCGAGATTAAGTTGTAAGTATGTAATTGACGCTTAAGTTGCTTAACGTTCTAAAATATATGGAAGTAGTAGGCTGGTATAGGTTACATGGATTATAAAATTATGTATTTGAACTTAAGTCTTAAGTCTTAACTAATCCAAATGGAGCGTTGAGACACATATTTTGAAGAAAAAATTTTCAAAAAAATCACGGAGAGCTATAAACTAGAATCATTTCAATATTAGGTTATTTAGATTTCACCAGAAACTTCTTTATGTTATTATACACTATACACCAAACTATAAAAATAAGGCCTATAAGTCAATTTTGAGTTACTTTAATATGCAAATGTTTGAAATAACTTTATAATTAAGTTTCACGTAGTTTATTAAGAACAACATAAAAAGTACCTATCTGAATACAATAAGTAAATTCTGATTCCACCAAAATATTGAACACAAAAATAATATAATTTAAAAAAAATTCCAAACATACATTTTTGTTATTTTAAACAATTTAAACTCAAAAACACAATTTTTGGAAAAATCGATTATTTCGTAGTTTTTTTTACCATAACTTCTAAAAGAAGTTTGAACGACTTTTTAAAAATACCATTAAATTAAACCATGCAAAACCACACATTTTGAGAAAAAATTTTCCAAAAAATCGCTTGGGAGCTATATTAGAATTGTTCCAAAACAATAAGTACACTGTAACAGTGGCATATACAAGGGGGTGTTTGGTGGATAGACACCCCCCTTGAGCCGTATCATATATTACATTATTATTACATATTTATTACAATATACATTATTACATATAATAAAATAGAAACATAGGTAAATACTAAATCGTAAATACAATATGAAATATAAAATAATGCACAATACTAATTACATAATATATATTATACAGGTTAACAATATCGCGATTGCAGCGGTAATTGCGGCATCGCGATATACGTTTTCATAAATCGTGTAGATATAATAATTTCTATACTCCAAAGTATAAGAAGTAATTGTGATGTAGAATTTCATAAGTATTTTTAAGAATTAACAGAAAGATCAAAGAAAATTTTTTATTTTTTTTTATTTTGAATTAAGAACATTTAACAATCTGTACTCGTGGTACAATAAGCTTAATAGATATTTGAATTACAATAGTATAAGAATTAATACAAACACAAACGCAACAGCATTCAATTTATATGTAACGCTATTTGTATTTTAAATGAAAATCTTGAATTGAAGAGACTGTCCAGCAACAGCACTTCGGCGAAAAAATTTTTTTTTTTTAATGATTAACGTATAGACCTGTGTATTATGCTAACCAGTCTCTGGGCCATTTACGCTGGAGTCTCCTTACCGTATTACCCGGAAGGGAGTGTGATGAAAGATCTTTAATGAGGGGATTGGTGTGGTTTTGTAGCCTGTTGTAGAATTTAAGGTAGTGATTTTTTGCGACTTTTTTGACATACGGTATGTTCAGGTCTGAGTGTAGGGTTTCATTCGAGACGTACGGAGGGGCGTTAGTGATGAGACTGGAGTTTTTGATTGGAATACTTGAATTTTGTTTATGTTTGTTTTTTAGCAGCTCCCCATAGCTGAATCCCATACGTCCAGATGGGTTTTATTAGTAGTTGGTACAAGTTAATTTTTGATTTTAGGTTGAGCTTTGAGGTTTTGCCCATAGTACTACGGAGAATAGTCAAAGAAAATTGATTTTGAAATTGACATTCCTAGAATGGTCAAACAACAAAAGCATCGATCAAACTATAATACAGATAATCCTGAAAAATATTTTAAAATAAGTGTATTCCTTCCATTTCTGGACAATTTAGTGTAACAATTAAATGACCGATTTATAAACCACAAACTATTATAGCTGGCTTTTTATTTTCTCATTTCTAATAAAAA
>NC_042494.1:29604863-29609359 GCF_005508785.2 Acyrthosiphon pisum
CTGAAAGAAGTTTTTCTACATTAAAACGAATAAAAACTTATCTTAGAAATTCTATTGGCCAGTTTAGACTTAATGGATTAGCATCTTTAAATATTCATCGTGAAGTCGAAGTAACAGTAGAAAAAGTAATACAAAAATTGTCATTCAATCAAAAACGACGAACGGATTTTATTTTATAATATATTATTTTTTTTCATTATTGTCTATTGATAATACCATACAGATATTATGTATACATAATTAATTAATTAAAATAAAAGTTTTAGTTTGTACGTATTATATATAATATTTAATGTTTATAATTAACACCCCCCCTTCAGAAAATCCTAGCTACGCCACTGCACTGTAAGATATTCATTAAATGTTGGTGGCGGTGGAGACACAATGGAAAAAATCATTATATTGAGGCATTGAACTTAAAATAAAACATATTTTTCCACTGTGGACTATTTTATTCAATTCAGTTTTTTTTTTAATTTAACAATGTGGCTGACTGCGCCGACTGAAAAATGTGGTTCAATTAGTGAGGGGTCGTCACTACCAATTAATCCCCAATCCGAACACCCCTCCCTTCGACCCTGATAGTTTTAATTTGAAGAACAGTTTGGCATGTTAGATCGATCGTTATGTCATCGAACGAATGACGATGCTGCGAACAAGCGGTCGGTTAGGTATTCAGCCGGTCGGCCCGACGACGTGAGCACAATATATCAATACACCGTTGTTGTTAGTAAATAGTGAGTTTTATCTCATTAAAATTATAATTTATTCAGTATTGATGGCTATAAATTTCCATGTTATTTTGAACAGTAAATTATTTTTATTTATTGTAAAGCTATATTATGTACCTACATTAGTTAGATCGTATGTAAAATAAATTCGTTTTTAAGATTTAATTAAAGCATAGACCTTATACTAAATACTAATAGACGGTACGTGGTTGTAGTTTCGGCATCCAAGCGTGATGGCGCTGACAACATAGTACACTGTACACCGCACATGCGCACAAGACCTATCGGATTGTACAATAATTTTTAATTTTACTTCTGTGTACTATCACAATAGTACCTATATCACTGTGTTACTGTTATCATTCTGGTTCTGATTTGAAATTTTCAACTGTTTCAACCACGGTTTAAGATATATCTTAAACCGTGGTTTCAACTAGTTTTTTTCTTGAGTTTTGCCGATTTTCCTTATTTTTATTGTTTGACTTAGTTCAACACTTCAACTTTCAAGTTTCTACTAAGATGCCTATAGGAAGTGTGTCATTTGTAATGTTTATGATAAAAATAGTGACCAATCATTTTATTCGTAAGTAAAATAATCATATTTTAACATAATAGTTTCCTTATATTTTTCATGTATACCTTCGTAGTTATTTTAAAAATATATTAATATTTAATATGTCTTATTAATATATTTTAATACTTTTTTTTTCTTTATTAGCTACCAATATTTAACGGATTACAGCTCAACTATTACAACTAAATACACCTAAATAGTTTTATTATTTATTAATTTTATTTCAGCTTTCCTAAGGATGAGGGTCGCAAGAATTTGTGGTTAAAAGCTTGTGGAATTGACCTATATCTTCCATCATACAGAGTTTGTGAGGCTCATTTTTCTGATGAAGACTTTTTACCAAGTGATTACTTAAAAAGTATTGGGCTAGTATTAAAGCTAGTATTCCAGTAAATAATTCTAAACAGCCAGAATTATTAGAATCCACAAATACAGGTATCTATACCGTTTATATTTTGTGAATAATAAATAATAATTTAGAGTTAAATCTTAACATTTCAGTCTTATTTTTAAATAATTTTGTTGTAATTCAAAATTGCAGTTTTTGAGTCAACTTCTCAAGAAACTCTGTCGCCCGATTGTTAATGGTGATCCCGGTTTTACTGACGAAGCATTTAAATGCATAGAAAATAAAGCAAAAAACGAGACTGTTATATGCAATATTGTACTTGATGAAATGTCTATTAGAGAACAAACTGACTGGGACGGAACAAAAATGCATGGGTTTGTTGATATGGGTACAAAATCAACTGCAATATATGTCATAAATATCTAATTGATGATTCGGGACATATATTTAAATTAATACGTGAAAAGGATAGAAATAACGCCTTAAGTAAACCAAGTCAAGATTTTGTTGAAATTTGCAAGAAGCAGAAATAGTTTTTCGAGCTCACAATGTTTTTTTGCCTTATATCAAATCAAAAATTTTCTTTAAAATAAAAAACAATATTTATCAAAAACCAAACATTTTTAAAGAGCTCAATAATCATTGTCTGGATCAGCAACTATTTAATTCTCATCGAGATCAAATAATAAGTCTCACTATATTAACATATTTAAATTTAAGATTTCACCATGCAGCTTCAACAAAAGAAAAAAAATAGTAACTTGGTAAGAAAAAAGTTTACGAAACTTATTTTATTTAGAAATGAAGACTATACATATGTAGCTTACAATTAAATTTTTTTAGAAATATTGACGAACTTTTTGTATGTATTATTGATCAGTTTTTTTGACTGAATTTTACTATTATTATTTATTATATTTTGTTCAATTCTGAATTATTTAAACTGCACTGTTGACTATTGAGTATAAATTGATAAACTTAATGATATTATAGAATATTATGTACCTATTAATTATGCAAATATATTTTTACCTTTTACTGTTGAATGACGATCCTTTTTATGTTTATATTCATTATATCATGATTTAAACAATAATATAATATATAAAATGTATACATTAAACTTATTTTATACTACTACTTACAAAATACAATACAATTATTATTGTCTATTTGATTATAATTTATAAGTCTATTTGGGTTTGGTCTATGCAGTATAGAATAATGAATTTGTAAATATAATATGGTAAGTGTTAATAACAATATTTTTGGTCACAAGGAATGGCATCACTGCTGGAACGCTAGGAAAGACCGCACCACCCACCCGCATCCGGTCAGTATGTCCCGTTTATTAGTATAAGGTCTATGAATTAAAGTTAGCTAAATATGTTAGGTAACTAAGACATAAGTGAATGAATCGCATAAGTAATCAACTTGTACGCGAACACTAATCTGCACAGATATACGAATACAAATAAAACATTCTACAAGTTTATAAAATGCAGATAAGTAAATTATTTTCTGTCTTTTATATTTTGAGCAGCAAAGCTGTATTGGTTAGGTTAGGTTTTACAATGATGTGGTTTTTTATAGTTAATTTTGTATTCGTATTTCTTTTCTAGTAGAAGGAGTGCTACATGTAATCTTCCAATCGGGAATACATTTTATTTATTAGAAATTAATATTTAAAAAAATGTTAAGAGGTAATTTTCGTCACTTTTGTAAGTAAAAAGGTGGGTAAGTGGATGTCGCTCTGCTGTACAGTAGGTTAGAAGTGGGTCACTGTATAATGGATAGTATAAAATTTGAATTCAATGATATAATATTACTGTATAAGAAAATCGATTCTGAGCGGAGACGGTTTGTCAGTCTAGGTATAAGACATAATATTATATAGGTACTTATATTATCTATATTCTATGGTATTAAAAAAAAAATTGACCTATAATATAGGTACCTATGGTAAATTTCAAATTGATCATATCAAAATATCCAATAGGTACTTATAACGTGTTATACATCAAAACAAACCGTGATACTATCATAGATATATAATAGTATACTTTAGAAGTTTAAAGTACCCACGAATAATATTATACAATCACAACATAATAACTAAAACAGTGATTCTAGGTTTTTTAATATGCAATTTCGTCCAAATTTGAACTTAAAATGACTATAAATATAAACTGTGTAAATGTATTTTTTAGATTTTTTGGTAACAGAATTAACTACTTACATGGAATCTTGCTTTAAATGTTCAAGCCTTAGATATAAAAGTTGAATATTTTATATATTTTGAACTACAAAATAATTATTCAATTTTAAATTTGATAAATTTTGGTCAAAATTCTATCTTTAAATGCTTATAAAAAAAATTGTGCCTAAGTATTTTTAATATTTTTCAACTGCTGTTGTAACAATATATCAGGAGCCTTGTATTAATTTTTTACACTTTTTGTCCCAACAGATAAAACATTATTGATATTTATAGAAAAAAAAACTAAAAAAATTTAAAACTGACAATGTCCGTAAACAGCTCAAAAAGAGTCAAATTATTTTCAAAATTTTATCGTATATAGAAAATGCTGATATAAACATTCAGTTAAATTTTCATGTATCTACAGTCATTCGTTTTTTAATTACAACAAAATAAGAAAATCGTTCCATGAGAAATCTAGTGAATATCAAATGTTGTAAAAATATGAATTTCAAACGCTCATAAAAATTTAATTTGGCTTGCTAGTAGACATTTTTTTTCTTAAAAACGTACTTAGACAAAGTTATGAGAATCTTGTATATAACATTTTCAAATCTTAGATTTAAAAGAAAATTTTTCATG
>NC_042494.1:29609409-29616125 GCF_005508785.2 Acyrthosiphon pisum
AATTTATAAATGTTTTATTTACAATAAATATTTTTCAAAAAAAAAAATAAAAAAGGTGGGTAAGTGGATTTCGCTCTGCTGTACAGTAGGTTACAAGTGGGTCACTGTATAATGGATGGTATTAAATTTTAATTCAATGATATAATATCATTGTATAAGAAAAACGATTCTGAGCGGAGACGGTATGTTAGTCTAGGTATAAGACATAATATTATATTAGGTACTTATAACGCGTTATACATCAACAAAAAACCGTGGTACTATCATAGATATATAATAGTATACTTTAGAAGTTTCAAGTACCCACGAATAATATTATACAATCACAACAAAATAACTAAAATAGTTATCCTAGGTTTTTAATATGTAATTTCGTCCAAATTTGTACTTAAAATGACTATAAAAATAAACTGCGTAAATGTATTTTTTAGATTTTTTGGTAACAGAATTAATTACTTACGTGGAATCTTGTTTTAAATTTTCAATTCTTAGATACAAAAATTGAACATTTTATAAATTTTTAACTACAAAATAATTTTTCAAATTAAAATTTGATAAATTTTGTCCAAATTTGATCTTTAAATGCTTATAAAAAAAAATTGTGCCTATGTATTTTTAATATTTTTCAACTGATATTGTAACAATATATCAGGAGCTTTGTATTAAATTTATACACTTTTTGGCCCAACAGATAAAACTTTATTGATATTTATAGAAAAAAAAAACTAAAAAAATTTAAAACTGACAATGTCCGTAAACAGCTCAAAAAGAGTCAAATTATTTTCAACATTTTATCGTATAAAGAAAATTCTGATATAAACATTCAGTTAAATTTTCAAGTATCTACAGTCATTCGTTTTTTAATTACCACAAAATAAGAAAATCATTACATGAGAAATCGAGTGAATATCAAATGTTGTAAAAATATGAATTTCAAACGCTCATAAAAATTTAATTTGGCTTGCTAGTAGACATTTTTTTTCTTAAAAAGGTACTTAGACAAAGTTATGAAGAATCTTGTATTACATTTTCAAATCTTAGATTTAAAAAGAAAATTTTTCATGAATTTACTCAAAATAATTTAACCAACAAATTATTTTGAAATAAATATTACCTTCTAGTAATATTATCAGGTATATTAGCTAGGTAATAAACACGTAGTTAAAAAATCAAATCCATTGATAAATGTCGATATAAAAATATAAATATTAGGTATTAATTCGTGAATTATGGCATATTATTTAAAGGATCAATTTCAAACTCTCTCAAAGTTTGATATGCATTCTGTTTAAACAGAAATTGTATTGTAACATAAGACAACTTACTCAGTGACGAGATACACACCAATCGTCTAACTGTACAACTTAAAGCGGTTAATTACATATCCCCTTTATTTCTATAAGTCTAGATATGAAGCCAGCAAAATCATAAACGTATTGAAATTATTAACAAGTTATACCTATGTATATAATATATATATGGATTTATTAATTATGTGTTGTTATAGAACGTTAATAAAAGAACCTATTGACAGTGGCGTAGCCAGGGGGGGGTTTGGGTGTTTGACCCCACCCCCATTGACATTTTCCCTCTTAATAAATATATTGTTTATAGGGTTTGGGACTGCTTGCAAGTTATACATTTGTCTAATGAAATATCGAAATTAAATACAAGTTTTAATTTGCATATTTGTGTACTTTTTAACTTAAATGTACATACAATTGTCGGGAAAATTTATATTTGGATAACATTGAAAAATATCTTAAAAAATATTATGTTTGGTTAGGTACAATATACTTTTGATACTTTTGAGATTTGGGGAGGCTGAAGCCTAATACCACACTATTATACAATTTAATAAGCTTAAAAGTATTAAGTAAATGTTTGGGAGAGGCGGAGGGCTGTTAAAGTTGTTGATGGATCTTGGCTACAGTTGGCCCTATGTTCTCATATGTAATATTTCATAAGTCTCTTTGTGACAAAACTGTGTTTAAACTATAATTGACATCTAGATTGTAAAATTGTACGAATGAACGAACATCAGTAGGTGTTCGTTTATCACGATGTTCGCATATCACGTTATTCGGTATTACTTATTTATTAACCTAGTATTGTATGCCAGTATTTTTAAAAATTAAGTTGTTATTTATTTATTTATTTATCAGGTTTATATACCTATTTATTTTTTAGTTTTTTACTACCAAAATTACAATATGTTTTATGATTTTTCAAAAATAATATAAAAATGTTGCTACATAGTACATATATTTAAGCATATTTTGAGAATTTTGACTGCATACTTCGATAATTTTTAGTGCAACAAGTCAAGTTCTGAACCCTTAATTTATTTATATACGAAAACTGTAAAAACTTGGTTTTAATCTATACTTAAAACACCCCTCATTTCATAATCCTGGCTACGCCACTGCCTATTGATATTGTAAAGTAAGTTATATAATTTTGGTGGTGTGCCATTTGGGGGGGGGGGGGGAAGGTCGAGAGTGTGCACTTGCGTCCTCTTGCATTTTGTATCCATAATTGGCTTGAATGTTAACCGATTGTTTGGTTTTTTATGGAAATATTGTGCAATGACAATACATTTCTTAGATATTGGGTTTGATTTTGAATAAAATAATAGGCATTATTATTATTATTTTTTATTGACTTATTGTCTACATATGGTTAACTGTTAATGATAAATACTTAAATTACTTTACCATAACTATTTTATATTATTAATTATAATTTAAATGTTAAGCAAGTTTATAACGTAAATTTTATTGATATATATTTTAAATTTGTATATAATAGTGGCGTAATTTTTTTTTAAAAATAATTTATTACTATATGATTAAAAATTAAATACATTTTATTATAATATGTACATCGTATATCGTATATCAGTATATTATATATTTATTAGCTGCATTTTCCTGAATCTGCCCAATTTTTTTTGTTCTGACTAGAATATTCTTATTTGTTATCATTATTAATACGAGTTACCAGTATTATGCCTAAAATATTAATACTACCACAAAAATAAACTTCAAAATAATATGTAACAACTAACAAATAGCAGTAGGTATAATAAAGTCCCCAAATACCAACATAATTTATTTCAGCCGATTCAGTGGCGCCGAACTATATTTTAAAAGGGGGGGCAACTAAAAAGTTATACGGACCACCACCTCCATTTACGCTTGCTTCAGTGCTGCATATGTATACATTAATAGCTTATTAGGAACATAATTCATAAGTAGTTTGCTGGGGTACCCAAGGACCCCCACGACCCCACCCACCGAAAAAAGGGGGTGGGCGGTCGCCCCTCTTGGGTTATAGGTTCGGCGCCACTGAGCCGATTGACTGCGGGGATTTTTAATGCGCGGGAATCGGCGTGACGGGACTCAAATAATAATAATAATAATAATAGTATAATACATGCGTGTATTTCGCAGGAATTGATTTTGAAATAAATCAATAAAACACTGGCAATTATTCGATATACATAGCAGTAGGTTCGTTGCACGCAGCACTTTGTTCCAATTCGATTACATTACGTATTGGGTTATATTTACAATTGATCTCTTCACGATTGTATATATATTACACATATATGATGTATTACTATATATAGGTACCTATTAAATGCGATTTTTCATCCCTTTCCAGTTTCCGCACATAGTCTATCGTACTATACGTGAACGAATATTCGAGATGCGCGTGCAAAGTAATTGCATTTCTCCACTTTGTCCATTTTTTTCAGATTTTTTTTTATTTTGTCTGCTGGAACGAATTTCCAGAACGCTGAATTACATCTATTTCATATCGTACCTATGTCAAAAGCATTTTACGATGAATGATAGTAACCACTAACCATAAAGGTACTGTATATAGGTAATAACGCATTTTTTCCCTTCAGAACACTTGCCGAAAGATACATTTTTCATCCATCAGTACAACTTCAGACTACCTACACAAACACGACACAAAAAAATTGCACACTGCGCAACGCCATGTGATATTATAATAGAGCACTTCATTATATATTTCTGTTTTAAATTACCTTAAAATCTTAAACAAGAATGGAGGATGTGCTATTAATAAATTCAGTAGGTAGGTATAGTTATATTTTAACTGTTTAAAATGTTTAAATAAAGGGGAATATTGATATAGTTACGGTAGTTACGCGTTATATCGAACATTTTACTTAATGCAGCATTATAGGACAGGCAGGTACTGAAAAGTCTCAAATCTTAATACCTTGGACCCTGAAGTACTGGAGTAATATAAATCACGAGAGTATACCTATACTGCAGTCTGTAGAAAATATAAATACACTTTTTTTCGGAATACTCGAATACGGAACATCTAATCAACACACAATAATCATTGTAAAACTGTGTTATTAAAAGCTACCTATATTATGTCACCTATCTAATATTTTTAAATCGCTCAAAATTAATTTTGATCCAATATTGATAACGTATAAAATATATTTTACTATAAATAAGTAGGTATTTTCTAATAAATGTATTTTATATTTATGTTGGTATCCATTAGTTTCCATTAGTTTATTTTATTTAATGACGTTTTACTGAAAATATGTCTACACTTCGTGATATAAATATTACATTTTTAATATTTTTAATATTTATATATAATTTACCTATATGTTGTAATAATAATGATAAAATGTTATAATAATGATAATGATACTTATAGGTTCTAACATAAAAAAATAAAATAACTATGTTCAATATAATGGTGAGTGATATAAAATAAATGTATAAGCTATTTTTTAGTATGGATGATTCAAGAACTTCCAAATTTGAGATCCCTATTGTTGATATGTGTTTTTTTATTTATAGTGCAGTGATCTGGTTAATCTATAACGACGGTTGTAAAAAATATTTTGTCAGTGTTAATGCTATCATATAATAGATGCCATGTGGGAATTTGAAAGTCCATCTGGACTACAACATGAGCTCCACAGTCTATCGGGATCGTTGTTTTGTACAGGGGCGGATTCAACAAATTTCCGCCTCTATTTTTTTTTTTTTTTTTGCTGTACAAGCCATTAAGGCCTTTTACACGCTTCAACCAAACTTTTCCATATACCTATTCTGGTCCATTGCATCTTCCAATCGCTTTGTCTCGTCGGTATCTGAAATATCTTTCTTAACTCTATATAACCACCGCTGTCGAGGTCTTCCCCTTGGTCGCTTTTTTGTTGGGTTTCGGATTAGGACATTTCGTATGACACTTTCACCAGCCCGCCAGACATGGCCAGCCCACTCTAATCGTTTCGCTTTTAAGAACAAACCGATATTTGGTTTGTTATATAACCTTCCTAGTTCATTGTTCTTTCGTCTCTCATATTCCCCAATTTGATTTCACACAGGTTCGTAAATTTTCCGTAAGACTTTTCTTTCGAAGGTGAGTAGCTTCTCTTCGTCCCCCTGTGTTGTGGACCATGTCTCGCATGCGTACATTAATATCGGTCTGAGGTAGAAGGTGTATAATTTCTCTTTTGTAGCTTTAGACAATAATCTGGAGCTGAACATCCTACTCATGGCAAAATACGCTTTGTTTACGTTTCTTATTCTTAGCTGAATTTCATTATGCATATTATTTTTTGAGTTAATATTGACTCCCAAATATTTAAACTCGTCTACTTGTTCAAAGGTATAGGGATCTACTTTTAAAGCTGCTGTATTTACCATATGTCTAGACATAACTAGGTATTTAGTTTTATTCTCATTGATAACGAGGTTCATTCTGTGACTAGACTCAATTAATTTCTTTGTGACCTTCACTATATCATCTTTGGTGTCTCCTAGTATAACGATGTCATCCGCGTACGCAAGCATTATATTTTTGCCATTCAGCTCCATTTCATGATTTATTGGTATATCCCTGATTACTTTTTCAAGCGCCAGATTAAACAGTATAGGAGACAATGCATCTCCCTGTTTTAGTCCAGATTGAACCTCGAATTGTGGGGATAACTCACCTTGGTACCGGACTTTTCCGCCCTTATGCCAGATTAAATTTGCCGCCCTTATCAAAAAAAAACTTAATATTTAATAAAATATCCTCAAATAAATATATTTTTTCAATACCTGATATGCAATTATTTTTTCATTTAAGTAAACTAAAAAAAATTCTGATTCAAATATAACATCATCTGTTTATTTTTTTAAAGTAACAACATTTATAAGAAACACATAATTATAAAAACATTATTTAATTAATATAATAAAAATAATTAATTATTTTAATTAATTTATACATTTAATTTTTAATTCATAGTTAATTTTTACAGTTTACATAGGTTTTTCTAGATTTAATTTTTGAGAAGTCATCAATAATGTCTTCATACTCTAATGATGACGTTAAATCACTTTCTGTAGTTAATATGGCCAAGGAATTTAATCTTTCTAATAGGAAATATAATATGTATACGCAGTGAACCTTGTACCGATAACGGTTTCTATAAAGCGAACGTTTATAAATACTACGTGTACTAGAATATTCGTATACATCTATTTGTTTTTTTACTATAGTATTACAAGCAAGGGCGCTCGCAGAATTTTTCACCGGGGGGGGGGGGCAAGGTGTAGGTATATTATACATATATTTATACATAGCCATAACATTTAGGTATAGTACCTATTTTATAGTTTCATTACAAACTTAATAATATACAAATATTG